>NW_025936919.1:21958-26973 GCF_000764305.2 Hyalella azteca | reverse complement strand
TGATTGAACTGCACTAACATTGAACCTTTCACTGAAATCGTTTCGGTACAAAATTCGCGAGATAAGTCAAACCGGCATAGTAAAAAGCTGTCTCTTATACACAGCAGCAACAGCAGCAACCAACGACACCAGCAGCAGCAGCAACAGCAGCAACCAACGACACCAGCAGCAGCAACCAACGACACCAGCAACAGCAGCAGCAGCAACCAACGACACCAGCAGCAGCAACCAACGACACCAGCAGCAGCAGCGACCCACAACACCAGCAGCAGCAGCAAGCCACAGCAGTTCCCTATAGCCCTAATCACTCTCCCATATTAGCGCTTCAGTTAACATTGCGAACATACATTCACAAGCTGAAGCTGCTACCCGCAGACTTAACTACATGTGCATAGGACTATGGTGGCACGTAGCTAGGATAACAGGGACAACTGGCGTGCAAACAACAGTATTGGCAATTACTGCAGACAAGATTACTACTTACAGTGTCTGCAGAGTATGGGCGTCAAGAAGAATACGTCGTGCGAGATCTTGTGCTGCTGCTGCTGCTGTGGTTGTTGTGGTGGCGGCGTTGGTTGTTTGTGGTGATGATGGTGGGGCTGGTGGTGATGCAGTATTTGTCGATGATGCTGCGCAGGGTGATAATCATGGGACGATGATGACGACGATGATGATGTTGATGGTACTGGAGGAGGTGGCCGGTTTCTGCCCACGCCGTTGCCCCCGCCTGCAAGAACACGACACACGATAAATGGATGGAGGTTGTCTGCATTGCAGGATGTTATTGATGACGTGGTGCGAATTCGTCTGTTTAAGAGACAGACGAATCCACATGAGAAAAGAGCGAGTTAGAACAAGCAGTTAACGGCCGCCACAAGGGATATGTAGAGGTGGAGGATGGTGCAAATAAATGAAATAATTTAATTACCGTTGCAGTCCTCACATGAGCCTGAGGAACAGAGACATGAACGGTAGGAGCCCCGCGGTAGAATCACAAATATTTCCATAAATATGCCCAGTCAAAAGCAAAAATAACTACCCCAGTGAGCTCGTTGAAAAACAATGATGTTCTCACTGAATATGACCAGGGCCCATACTTTCAAGAAAAGTTAAGAGATCGTAAGTTCATCAGCCAATCATTGACGGCCTTTCAAGCAAAATTCACCAATCATGGACAATAAAATAGAGCGTAAGTACTTACGTTCACTTAGCGAGTTTTGAAAGTATGGCCCCAGGGCATTTGCGAACTGCTAAGAGCGAAGTTTGAAGAAGTGTATAGCAACTCTAGTTAGTCAAAACGAGAAAATAAGATTGAATTCCTTCAGAAACTGCCAGGAAGAGTTGTTGACGGAAAGGAGTATCCAAGAATTATAGACAGTTTCAGCAGATGGAGGCCCTGCGATGTTGCTGAAAAAGATATGTCGGTGCACTTAAGGTTCCTTTGACTTAGCTCTGGAAAGCAAGGTTCAGAAAAAGAAACGTTCCTAATTACCTCAAGTTGGGGGTAATAAATCCAATCTACAAAGGAGCTGCAAGAGAAATTACAGCCCGGTTACATTAACATCACATCAAAAGTGTTAGAGAAAGTCGAGGCCAGAAGTTTGGAGCAGTACATGGAGTAAGCTGACCTTTTCAACAGAAGATAAGGTACCGTTTGAGGCGAAATCGCTTCTGCTTGTCTCAGTTACTGGAGCATCACCACCGAATTCGGGCCAAACTAGAGGAAGAGCAGGCGTGAATGTGGTGTATTGAAACTTCACAAAAGCTCTTGATAAAGTTGACCATGCAAAACTATTCAGAAAACTAAGACTACTGGAGTTCGGAGGAGAGTCATTGACGTGGATCCAATATTTTCTAACTAGCAGACTACAAGCTGTCGTTGGAGACTCGAGGTCGAGCGAATGGAGGCTGAAATGTGGGGTGCCATTAGAAATGGTGTTTATTCTGGTACTTGGTCGTCCTGGGGCCATATTTTCAAAACTCCCTAAGTGAACGTAAGTACTTATGCTCTATTTTCTTGTCTATGATTGATGGATTTTGCTCGAAAGGCTGTCAATGACTGGCTGATGAACTTACGATCTCTTAACTTTCTTTGAAAGTATAGGCCCAGCTCGGTCGTCCGTATCGTTAAGCGAGCCACGCCTCGACAACATTTGCTGACGACACTAGGGTGCGGATGACAATTAAGGACAAGGTGTATACATATTGCGAGAGGTTGCAAGGCTGAGCCAAAGTGGCATCAAGTAGTAGGTTTTGAAATACCGAGCAACTCGGGGAATCGGGCTGGAACACAACTACCACACCGGACAGCACACGAATTTAGGAGGAACATTTCGTTCACGATCTCATAGTATTGATGGGTAGCAAGGTCAATTTTGGTGGCAATAACTGCAAGAGGCATCCGACTGATGAGGTGTTGCGGACGTTCATGACTAGAGAATACCTCATTTGTTTCTTGTGTCTATCTATTTTTCGCTTGCTTTTAATCTTATGCGTGACGTGCCCTCAAAGTTTGTTTGAACCAGACGCCACGATAAATGCTTCGTAGAATAACAATAATAATAATAGAGTATTGGAACCGTGACATTGGAAAGTATTGAAAAGAGCCCTGGTGACATGGTTGAACTATACAAGGTTGACCCACGCTCTGAGAAATTTTGGCACCGATCTGCGAATCTTCGCTATGATGTCACATGTATCGAAAAACCTGAACTGATGTGTCATCAAACATGTGCTAGAAGTATCGCTGATGAACCAATTAAAAAAATTAACATTACAAAATTTTAAAAAATTGTAACTAGACTTGTTCTTAACCATACCAGCAAAATAAACTAACACTGTTGTACGGAAAATAAAATCTTCGGAGGCTGACAGATCAATTCGTGCTTCGCAAATAATTGCCATTCCTCGGATCATTCAGCTGACGATCTGATAATAGGAAAGCTTAGTCAAGAAAGTCCGTTTTCGTCGGGTGAGTGGATTTTTGCATCTCTTTGATAGACATTATTCATTGTGTCTATCCTTTAGATTCATCGCCTCTAAATTTCAAATCGATATAATATGATTAGCTATTTCATTGCGTGGCAATTTTATATCAATTATAAGCTGGATAGTAAACTAGCATCAGAGTGAAAAGCAAAAACGATAACCGTCACAGAGATGCACTAATACTAGCTTGATGAAAACGTGGTATGTTTGGAGGGCACTTCACTATTTATGACGTGCACTTTAATGGCCGCCATTAAAAACCACTTAAAGTCAGCCCACTCGATTCATTAACCGCACGAAATTATTGCATTTTGACACCGGCGTTAAGCAAGAGTAGCTGACATTGTGTACACTTTTTTAGAAGATTCGAGGTAAATTTTTCATAAAGTCAATTCAAAGAAGCCACTTTTTTAATAGAGTTCACGAGCAATATCTGCCTTTTATGATACACGTGACGTCACAGGCGGAACAAAATACCACATCCGCAAGGCGTTGGTCTAACTTGTATTAGTTTAACCATGCCTGATGCAAGGTTGTCAGTTACATATTAGAAGACACTAAAAGGAAATCGTTCTTACGAGAGACTATACCGTGCGTTAGGTCAGTCGTTAAGAGAAGGTCCTACCGTGAACAACCCATTTCTAGGCCTAGTTGACCTATTGCGCCACTCTTCTGCTGTGCTTCAAGTCATCTTACACTGCCTTTATTGGTGAGCTGCTATATTAGACCAAATGTATCCTAACAATAAATTAGTTATTTCTGTTTCATGTAAATTGGTTAAAAAGTGATCATATATAGAATCTGTTATGCAAGTGCTAAGTGAGTAATATCAGTCAGTGTGTAAGTATTTATTTCCAATATAGGGTTGCGGGTCACGAGAGTGAGCTGCCTCCGGGACCGTGTATTCCAAGTATTTGCTTGGAAGGATCTTCGCGTGCTCCCAGGATCTGGGACGTGCTACGACCTTTGCCACCCTTTGTGAATTGTTGGACTGGGCACCTAGCTTGTCCAGAGTCGTTTCAATCTTTCTAACAATACTGTTTAATCGTTTTTCTTGTTCAATAAATTAGTTTTTGGTGGATGATGTTTGATGCACCCGAGTAACGAATCCGATGGAGTACAAGACTTCATTACACCTGGTGACGTGTCTCATTAAACACCCGAGCCAGCTTTGCATCTATTCATGGTAGGCGCAGTGAGACAATTAACAGTCAGAGAGCTTGCACTCGGTCGCGGTGCTTATGCTGGCTGAGGTTGGTTCGGGAAACATGCGAACCTTCACGTTCAAGAGCAGCAGGATGGGGAGCTGAACAAACATGAGAGGCTGAAGTGCCTGTACCTGTACCGCTGAAGACTGAAGAGGTACCTATTTCTGTACTCATGAAAAACCATAACCGGATAGGCCCCAAAGTTTGGAAGTGACACCTCTAGGATTGTGCAATACCGTAACAACAAAACCAGGAAACTGTGCAAGTAACACTCAATATTCAACAAAGCCAAATTCCGAGTTCAATATGTGCGGGAATGATTCCTTACTGTGGCAGGGACGAGGCTGTCAAACGTGTTGCCAATTGAATTAAAATAAAGGGAGTTAAGTAAACTCTTAAAGAGCTTCAAGTGACGACAGGAGAGGTTCACGGGTAAAATCCATGATCGCTTGTCACTCCACCACAACCATCGACAAGAAGCAAGCAACAGCATCGTGGATCAGCAGGCTCTACTTAAGGAAGGCAAATTAGCTGAAATTATAGAATCGCATATCAGCAGGCCTATTGAAGGAAGATTAATTGAAACTAGAGACTTGCCCCCGGGCACTCGGCAGCGCGGACAACTTGCCTGCTGGGGCTGATATCAGTGTAATACAGAGGCGGCGCTCCAGCGTGGCCTGGGACTGCTACGTCCGGAATACACACTAAAGATACGGCATAACAGTACAACGTAGCACACGTGTTAACTCACCGTGCAGGTGCTGCAACACAACTCACCGTGCAGGTGCTGCTGTACAACTCACCGTGCAGGTGCTGCAG
>NW_025936919.1:0-21939 GCF_000764305.2 Hyalella azteca | reverse complement strand
ACAACTCACCGTGCAGGTGCTGCAACACAACTCACCGTGCAGGTGCTGCAACACAACTCACCGTGCAGGTGCTGCAACACAACTCACCGTGCAGGTGCTGCAACACAACTCACCGTGGGGCTGGGGTGGGGATGCAGCGTGTGGGGAAGGGTTGTGGTAGGGGGGGCAGTAGGAGCGTGCCAGGTCCCCAGTCTTGCAGGGGGCGCTGACGGGGGTGTACTCGTCCCCATGTGAAGGGGGGGACATTGCCACATATGACCGCGTGCCCTGCAAGTCAACAAATTATTAGTAATGAGGTAACTAAATTGTAAATTTTCATTCCAATATTAGACCTCAGCATCATTTGCTGATGCAGATTTTTTTCACTAAAATATTAGACAAAAGCTCATTTCTTTGCGAGCTTGAAGACAATAGCATAGATAAAAAAAATTACTAATTGCACATCAGAAAAGCAAAATTATTCCATGTTGGGCAAGTAAACTAATTACATGTCTTGTGAAATGTTAGGCAGATAAATGAATTGCATGGCAGGAAGACAAAATTCAATGAAGTTCAGATAAATTATGTTATTGTACATAAGATGTGCAAACTTATTTCATATTGAGCAAGCAGAGTTAATGCATGTTATGTGAGCAAAAAATTAAATTTATCAGAGTTGCACTATTAAATAACATTTCAACTTAAAACCAAATAATATGCATTTAAAAATTACTTTTTAAAGACAACACTTCTTAAGCATCCAGTGTCTCCGGTGTTACACATGTACAATGAATTTCTAATTTTATTATGAAATATTAAGAAAATTAATTTTTCAATTTTATTTAAAAAAAATTAAATTGTTCAAAATTATTTATTCTGTCAATTGATAAATGCATTGTCTCCAACTTTATGCAAATATGCAAAATTTCAGGTTGATCAGACAGGTAGAAGTGTGTTAAATATTGTTTATAAGTTATGGCAGACAAAATATTTTTTTTTCATTCCTTTTAATATCAAAAATAAAATTTTTTATATTTTCAAAATTATTTATTCTGTCAATTGATTCATGCATTGTCTCCGACTTTATGCAAGTGTGTAAAATTTCAGATCAATTAGAGGGGTAGAAGCGTGTTAAATATTGATTATAAGATTTGTAGCAGACAGACAAACAAGAACCAGTGAAGTTAAAGAGAAGTGTTGTAAAAAGATGCTACATCCCCAGTTTGAGGTTCAGCTTAACAAGTCAGTAAAACAGTATACATACATTGAACAACACAAATGGTTTGACCTGAGATATCAGTATTCAAAAAAGGTAATAGTAGAAATACAGAGATAAAGTTTTTATATTGAACCATTTAATGAGTAAGTAGATAGATACCTAATTTCCCAATATGACTGGTAATGTGCTTTCTCATATTCGAACAGTAAATTTTACAATTGAATTTTCTGACCAAAATGACAGTAAAGTGATAGGTTAGATAATTTCAATCTGCAACAGGATACAGAATGTTGAAAAATATACAATTACACGAATCTAAGATGTGATCATTCTACTACTAATTTTCAAAATTAGAAATACTCAATATTTATATATATATGCCTGTTCATGAAAGTAGTTAACACTAACAGAAATTAACAGTCTTATGGGAAAAGAACATGTGTGTCTGTTTTCTTGACAACTCTATATAATTTCATGTTCTGATGTCATTTGACTGTCAATTAAACCCTTCACCTCAACCTAAAATATCTACTAACAAAACCAGTGATCCCCCATCACTAAACCTGGGAAATTTTCCTTAAAACTTCCTCAGCATTACAAAACAAAAGAAGTTGGTATCAAGACTATACTGATTAAGTGAGACTAAAACAACTAACCACTCACAAAAGCTGGGATTCCCCATTATGAAACCTGGGAAATTTTTCTTCAAATTTCCGCAGCATTACAAGACAAAAGAAATTGCTATCAAGACTATACTGATGAAGTGAGATGTGCATGAAACTTTTTGCTCACAGTCGTGGGCTGGTAGGGAGACTGTGGGTTGTGCGGTACACCAACAGCCTGACTCCTGCTGCCACCATTGCCATAAGCCAGTAAACTGCTGCTGTTGTTGTTACCACTCAGCTTCAATTGATTGCCTGCACATTAAGAATAATTTTACAAACAAATAACATGGAAATAACAATTAAATTCATAAAAGTAATTGGATGTCAACAATGAAAGAAGAATCCTTGGGTAAAAAGCATATGTAAAATTCATAACAACAAAATAAGTTTTTCAAAACAAACATAGAATGTCTCATTATGTTAGTACTTAATAGCTCATCAATTTATTTGGGTATATAAAGATTATGAGGAGCACTATCATCCAATAAAGATATAATTTTGGCAAAAGGCAACTAAGTTACTAGATAACATATAATGATACTTTCTCTTGAATGTCTAGGACACAAAAATTATTTAACAGTGAAATTCTCAAAGTACACCTAGTGTTAGAGTGGTAAAATGTTGGCAAAAGTAATCCAAGTAGGTAAATCTCACCTGGGAAATAGCCAGTTTCTTTTGTGCGTTGATTCTGCCCAAAGATGTAACCCATTGGATGGTCTGGTCTGATATTCTGCTCATAAATTTTGTCTGCTGGAACCACTATGATGTCTCCAACCTCCATTGCTGGCTTCCCATAGTTTGGCCCTCGAGCCGTGTAACAAAAGAAGCTTCCTCGGCTGGCATCCATTATGCAGTAAAAAAACTAAAAATGGCCAGAAACTATGAAGTAATATCACAAAAGTGTCTTAGAAGTTCTTCACAGTCGAAGGGCATCATAAAACTGACCCCAGTTTGGATAAAATGCACAAGCTCAGCTAAGTTGGTTAAAAATGAAAAACCTTTAATTCAATTAGAATTTAATCCATCAGTAGACGTGTTAAAAAGGTTTATATAAAATTTTACATTCCTGGCAGTAATAGATATACTTTAAGTAAAATACAAGTGCTGGAAGTACAGAATAGAATTTTTTAAAATTACAAAAATCAAAATGCAGTGTCACACTTGGACTTGACTGATTATCTTTCTATGCAACATTTTATCTGGAAATGTGTTTGCTGATTGCAAGTGGCAATGAGCCACCATTTAAAGCATCATCCTCCAGTGATGTTGAAGGCAATTGTGTATCCAGGAACAACTAAAAAATATAGGTAACTCAGTACTCACTGCAGTGAGTGATAGAGAGCACATTTTCTTGTCAACAAAAAAGTGAAGTCACGAATGGACAGACAGACAGACAGACAGACAGACAGACAGACAGACAGACAGACGGATGTACATGGCAAGCACAATAGTGCATTTTTTCCATAAATGAGAAAATGCGCTAAAGAGTCAATATCAGTTCCCTTAGTAGTTAGTAGATATGTGGAATGAAAAATTTGTTGACTATCTGACTTCACTGGCTATACCGGTAGTTCCAGGCCATGAATTTCAGTGTTGATATCCAACAGAAATTCATTCACTCTGCAACCCCTTTACCTTTCCAAGGATTAAAAATTACTCAACAATTATAGCAATTAATAAGGCATTTAGAAAGCAGCATTAGATTTCCAGTACTGTGGACAACATTTAAATATCATAGTGCCAGGCATCAGGTGCAATGCTCCATCCTGCCTAACATGCAGTTTATGAAACCCTAGCCAACAGGCACTTAATATTATAGTTTGTTTGGTTTTGAGTGCACATGATGCTTTGTGAATATACAATCCCTATTCATCTAGGCTTCTTTTGTACCTTCCATTTCAACTTAAAAAGCTACTGAAAAATCCCAGATTCACTGCTCAAGTGGAGATGCCAAAATATTACCAAGATGTGATCCCCTCAAACGGGGTAAAAAGGGACGGTATTGAGCATTTTTTGTTAATAACTTCTTACCATGAAACATTTCACAAACAAGTTTAGGCTCATTTTATAGCTCTTTGTGAGGGCAATCAAATGGCATCTTTAAAAAAATTCAATATGCTATTGGTAAGGTGCCAGACGCAAAATAAAATCATCCCAATTTACCCCTGGGAATGGGGTAATCTGGGACACTTGCAATAAAAGTTAACTTTAAAACGTTTGAAGCATGCAGAGTGTACTCATCCATTACTAACAGACTCTGAAGCCCTCCTCTTTCATTGTAGATGATGTAGATGTAAAATAAATGACATTTTCTGCGATTTTTACTTGTTTTTATTTATTGATATGATATAACCATATTCATTAATTACCATATTATTAATGTGATATTACTGTATCCATGGACATGCCATTGAGCATTGACAACAACCTTGTCCACTGCAAGCTTCATATCAGCAGCCATGTAGCATTTCTTCTGTATCTGTAAGCTTACAGGTTGGTTTGTAATTTTGCACAATTTTAATTGAGTCAAGTGATTTCACCATAACAAAAAAGATTGTGAAAAACATACCTGGAACAGAAAATAATGTTTTAGTGACAACCATCATATGTTTTGGAGAAATAAATCATAGTTTAGGTCAATTACTTTTCATTCTATGATGCCCAGTACACATTTCTATATATAGCATTCTATGTACAATTTTGTGACGACCGCTGATGCACTAATTCTTTGAAAGGTGATTTTTTTTTGCTGAGCGAGGTAAATGTAATCAAAATACTTTGTTGTTAATCAATTTTTTTGTTAACTGGAGCCTTTGCCAACTGAGGTTCAACTGTAAATGCATTTTAAAGGGTATCCCTAATTACCCTGGGGGGTGTCCTTTTTTACCCCATTGCGTGGAAATGGCTGCCATTTTTTTAATGAGATAGACAAATCCCATAAATAACGTTTTCAAGCCAACACCTGGGTGCAACTTTTATGCAAGTAAAACTATTTAATACAGCAAATATTTTTTTGCACCAGACCTTAGCAGAGGTACTTTTCCAAAATCCCACTTTTCACACTTTTTTTAGTTCATAATAGATAGTAAAAATGTTGAAGTTTCCGCCACTATTTTTAGTTTTGCAATATTTTTATGTAGGACGTGTGTCCCGATTGAACACGCCCATCCCTTTTTACCCCGTTTGATGGTATTAGTCATGAAACAGCTTAAAACGGGTACCAAAAACTTAGCAAGTTCAAAACTAGGCGTTGTATGCAGCAAAAATTGGCTGGAATTGAAACTGAGAGGCAAAATCAGACATATGAAACACCAGGAAAATAACCAGGGGTGTAAAGTTTAGAATCAGTTTCTGGTGAAAAGGCAGAAAAATCTTCAAGTTTACCCAAGAAGTTATTAATTTTGTTTTCGATTTTCAAAATGGTTTTAGAGATTGAATCTGTAATTTCAACAAATTTAGAAGGATTGATTATGAGTGCAGTAAGGCTACTGTTTTACCAGCTATGATCCACCAATACAACGCCTTTGCCCTTGTCAGGCCTACAATTGATGAAGTCTTTATTTTTGGCCAAATCTTTCAATAAAAGAGCGTCACAAAGTTTGAATGAAACAAAAAAATTTTATGCAACCATAAAAAAAATGTCATAAAAACCATAAAAATAATGGTAGGCTAGGCTTCGCAGCTTTTCAAGAAAGTCGGGCCAGTCAGGGATAGAAACATTTGTAATGCTCAATGCAAGTCATTGAAAGGCTAAAAAATTTATAATAGTCTAACTTAAAAATGAGCAGGCAAAAATCAAGGCCAAAAGCGAACAAGAATTTGGCATGGGGTTCCAGGCTGAAGGAACTATAGTTGAAAACAACCTTATCAGGATGTTAATCACTCTTTGCCATACCTTGGCTCTGCATCCAAAATTATGTCAAGAAAGCTAAAACTTTTGTTATCAAAGTACTTCCAAATGTTGATATTTGTGTTATATTGGTAAACAATTTTAAAATTATTTTTTCTTTAGGTGAAAAGATAACTCCTATGCATATGCAAGCATCCCTAGTTTAAAAATATAGTTTTGCACAATGTGCATCTGCATATATCAGGATGTCTTGCAATCTTTATAGTAGGGTCACAGAACATAGGGGGAGGAGTTGTAGAACTGGTCTCATACTATTGCTTCCTCCTCATTTGGCTGTGAACACTTACGCTGAGCAGTGCGATGTTCCAAGTTCTGATAGTGACTTCAAGATTTAGCTTATACTTTGGGTGTTTCTGATTTGCGCATTTCAGAATCATTGTATATTTTTTAACAGAGGCCTGGTTTAAATTTAGCTTATAGCTCTTATCTAATTGAAATTGTAAATAAATACCGTCAACCGGGGCTACTCGGGACAAGCGGGACTACTCGGGACAGGCCTCCGACACGGCGTAAAACTGTTGTAGTAGCGAAACTAATTGGAATATTGCAAAACTAAAAATAGTGGCGTAAACGTCATCATTTTTACTATCTATGTATATAAAGGAAGTCGAAAAATACTACATTTACTTGCTTTGAAAAATTCCTGAAAAAAATGGTGAAAAACTATATTTTGTAAAGTTACAACTGCTAAGGTATGTAGCAAAAAAAATATTTGCCGTATTAAAAAATTTTACTTACGTAAAAGTTGCACCCAGGTGTCAGCTTGAAAACGTAATCGACAGAATTTGCCTATCTCATTCCAAAAAGAAATGGCAGTCATTTCTGAATGGCGGGGCTACTTGGGACACCCCCCGGGGCTATTCGGGACACTCCCAAAAATGCATTTACGGTAGAACCTCAGTTAGCAAAGGCTCCAATTACGAAAAAAATTGATTAAAAACAAAGAATATTGATCAAATATTCCTTGCTCAGCGAAAAAATCTTCACTTATCGAAAAATTAGTGCATCATCGGTCATCACAAAATTGTGCATAGCATGTCATATATAGAATTGTGCACCAGGCATCATAGAATGAAAAGTAATTGACCTAAACTATGATTTATTTCTCCAAAAGATACATTGGTTGTGACTGAAACATTCCTTTCTGTTTCAGGTATGTTTTTCACAATCTTTTTTACCATAGTAAATTCACTTAACCCAATTAAAATGTGAAATTGCGAGCTGTCCTGTAAGCTTAGATACGAAAAAATGCTATAAGGCTGCTGATATGAAACTTTCAGTGGACAAGGTTGTTGTAAATGATCAATGGCATGTTCATGGATACAGTAATATCGCATCAATAATATGATAATTGCACATCAATAATACGGTAATTAATGTATATGGCAATATCATATCAATAAAGGAAAAACAAGTAAAAATCACAGAAAATGTCATTTATTCTACCTCTACATCATCTACAATGAAAGAGGAGGACTTCAGAGTACTGTTAGTAATGGATGAGTATGCTCTGCATGCTTCAAATGTTTTGAAATGAAGTTTTATTCCCATTGTCCCGAGTAGCCCCGACCGACGGGGCTACTCAGGACAATCTTTATTTTGCATCTGGCACCTTACGAATAGCATATGGAATTTTTTGACAATGCCATTTGATAGCCCTCACAAAGAGCTATAAAATGAGCCTAAATTTGTTTATGTAATGTTTCATCGTAAGAAGTTCTTAACAGTTATTAACAAAAAAACGATCAAATCTGTCCCGAGTAGCCCCGGTGGACGGTAGGTTTTACAATTTACATTATTTGTAATCTTAACTACTTACTGATTTATGTCTTCTACAATTATCAAACTGACAATGGCACTGAATTCAGATATATTTTCTTTAAGGACAGTATGAATTTTTGTGGTATTTTCTTTCAAATTTTTAGTGAATTTGATTTAAGCAAATGAGTTACTTATTACTTATATACATACAAAATATGGCTAAGATGGCTGCCACTGTGTTAGGAAATACCATGATATACTTGTAAGACCGCAAAGACTGTGCTGGACATCAATTATTTGGTGAAATGCAAGGCTTATATTGTTTTCACCAAATTCCTGAGATTTAAACTGTACAAACAGTGTGCATACGTCCACCTTTTATAAATCATGGCAGAACAAGCCTTTGAGAGACATGCTTTGAGCATTAAGAATATTTTTATTCCCAACCAGTCTGTATTTCTTGGTGAGCTGAAAATCTCAGCCATCATCATTTTTATAGTTTCAAAGCGCATCAAATTTTTTCTTCTGTATTCAAGCCGCATCTAACTCTTTGAACCATTAAAATCTGCCTGAACTCTCCGTTTAAAGGTGTAAATCAGTGGTTCCCAAAGTGGGCAGTACCACACCTCTGGAGGCAGAGGAAAGATATGTGGGGGCGGTGAGGAAGAATGCGGTGGTAGGGGGCGGCAGTCCAAAGTCAAAGTGAGAAGTTCAAACGTTTGTTAGACAATTTGTACACAACACGTGCAGCACAGGACTCACAGCAATGGGTTTTCCACCCATATCTGGCTTTAATAAACCTCTACTGGGTTTCCAGTGCAAATGTTTGAAAATATTCCAACTCTGGGGAGTGCCAAAAATAAATATTTGCCTGTGGGGGATGCTAGGAATTCACTGGGGAGTCAAGGAGGTGCTAGCCTGCAAAAGTTTGGTAACCACTGATGTAAATGATCTTGTTATAGGTTTAAAACATAATTTTTTTTATCTCCTTTGGAATTACCTGTTTTAAACTCTGACAAGTTTTACTGACACTTTGGGTATGGGTCTTCTGCTTGGCCCAGCTTTTGCAAATGTTTTATACAATTGCCCTCTTGATTTTAAGCCAATACTCTACAACAGATGCATTGACACTTTCTTAATTTTTAGGCATCCCTCTCTTGCCAAACTTTTCTTTTATTATCTAAATTCACAACATGAATCCATCAAATTTACTATGGAGGTTGAATTTATTAGTAGCCTGTCCTTCAACTGCAATATTACTAAATCTAATGGCATTTTCAAACTTCTATGATCCGAATATTGACTCACACGTCTCACTACCAGTTTTTTAAGCTTCTGTTTGTTTGATTCAAGATTAATGGCATTCAAACACTTTTCAGGGGGCTTTCATTCAAACATCAGGGCTTTCATATCTGTTCTACTTATCTTGCTCTGCATGCTGAATTTGAATTCATATGCAATATCTTCTTGCTTGATGGATTTCTGACTAATCTGCACTTTCCCCAAATTAAGAATTTCATGTCCAAGTGGTACAATGAGCTTGCTCCTGAGCATTACATGGTGGAATTCTAACATATAGTGCTCAAAGGTACTTGTGGGCGGAGTCATGTCATCTCTCATCTGTGAGTGGGCGGAGTCACGTCATCTCCCATCTGTGATTGGTTGAGAGGGTCATACTTTCTACACTGTGATTGGTCAATAGGATCATGATATCCTCCTCTCAAGACTGTGATTGGCTGATAGGATCATGATCTCATGCTATCCAGGTTATGACTGGTTATGGGATCATGATGTCATGTTATCCAGGCTGTGATTGGCTAAACAATGGCCGTTCCATTGGTCATTTAAAACCCCCTAGAATTTCACCTTGTGAGCATAACAGTAGAAATGTTGTTTATTGCTCTCATCCAACTTCACTCCCCTTAAGGGGAGCGTCTAGGGTAAAATTTTGGATTTTGGCTTTTCCGGTTTTTAGTCTCATTTTAAAGCTGACATTCTGATCTATCCAACAGTACCAATACCATCTCTGTACATTGATTTATGCGTTCACAACAGATCATGAAAGGGAAGGGGGTGGGGTAGTTCTTTAACAAATAGAATGGGAGGAAATTTGCTGTGAGCACTTTAAATAGAGTGCTTGAAGTGCACCTTAGTTACCCGCCTGACGTCGTATGAGGAGGTGTGCATGTAGTCGCTCCCACCATCCTTGACTGGAATCAAGCTCCAGTAACGTTTAGTTTTGTATCCTTGCTACATTGAGTTGCGCGCCCCTATCCTTGCTACATTGAGTTGCGCCCCTATTCTGATGCGCGCGGGACTTTGACGGGCTCTACTGAAAAGTCAACGTATTGTCACTGCAAACCTATCTCCTCCTAGAGTTTTTAAGCTACAATAATGAGACATATACCATTGATGCGCAACAAAATTATCTAGAACATAACACGGGCGTTTTTCTAATTTCGTTATAGTTTGGATTTTATTCCGCAAAAGGGGGGGGTGGCGGGTCCAGCCTGAAAAAATTTGGGAACCACTGCTCTAACATATTGGAATGTGCTGCATTGATGTCTTTTATTTTGTCAGGTGCAGCTGACAACACTGAAAATGAATAAATTCGATGCAATCTTCATAGAATAAAGAGTTGAAAATGAAACAAAATTAATATCTTAGTTTTTGTATTTAAGAATGAGTTTGCCATTCCGAGAAAGCTGTACCCTCTGCATTTTAGGGATAGCTTGAGTTTGATTACGCGCAATATTTACGTAGGTATCACTATTAGAAGCGGTCAGACGTCGATGTTCAGGAGTAAAGAAGGCACGGTACCTGGTGTGAAGAAATAAAACCTATAATGCATTATACGTGTGGTTTGTTGCATATAACCAATCAAATGTACAAAAACTTGAGGTTATTTACTAATCTTCTTATTAACGATGTTTTTTTTGTTGTTAAGTGACCTGTGACCAAACTAACTAGGGTAAACGCAGTATATTCTGACACATTAAGGACGCATCGAGAAATGAAAAACTATAAAAAAAACGTATGTGTTACGTAAGTTCTGTTGCCTTCACATGACTCTCAAAACACTTTACTACGCGTTAGCAGTGTGGAATTCCAGAGGGGTAATATATTAACTGGTGAACATAGCAAAATGGAAAGCATGACCTAAAAATCTGGAACGGCCAGCACCCCTCCACTTTCAGTTCATCATCATCACTGACAACTCTCTGCAAGCTGCCACAGCTGTTTCATTGAAAAAAAGGGCTTACATCATCACAGTAACAAGGATCCAATCAACGCTTGAACAAAAACGATTTGACATAGAAAAATTTTGTCAATGGCCATCAAAGGCCTCATACTGAGGCTACATAACTCAATAGAAAGATTTAAAAAGTTTGCTTATCTAATACCGTATGTTAAAAAATTAATAATGTGACCCACGAAAAAGAGCTATTATTTAAAGCCTGTCGCAGTACCTCCTACAATTTTTTTATTTTTTGGTAAAATAACTCCAGGTTTTGATGCATTGTAGTAGAACTCTTCTAGTTACATATGCAAAAGACAAATTTTAGGAAAGTGTCATAGTTTGCAAATGGGGGATCTTTGACCACCTAATGGCAGCCGTGATGGGGTAACATTGACCGGCTTGGAAATTAAGTTAAAATTACCATAGGTACCTATATAACATATTTTATGTTTGATACACCTATTAATGTTTTTTTCTTTATGTTTCAGACTCTACTGAGTCTTATATATGGTAATTTTGACTTAATTTCCAAACCGGTCAATGTTACCCCATCACGGCTGCCATTAGGTGGTCACATTTCGCCCATTGGGAGGCGGCACCCCCCATTCGCAAACTATGACACTTTCCTAAAATTTGTCTTTTGCATATGTAACTAGAAGAGTTCTACTACAATGCACCACAACCTGCAGTTATTTGGAGTTATTTTACCAAAAAATAAAATTGATTTTACCACCCGGTCAAAGAAACCCCAAGAGCTGGGGTAACAAAGACCATCACTTTTTTTGAAATTACATCAAAACTATGAGGCAGGAGCCAGCAATTTATGGTAAGTAAAGCTAGAGTATAGACCTGTATTTTGCATGTTTCAATTCAAGTTTAACTTCTCTAATAGAAAAATGGAATTTTGAAAAAAAAGTGGTCAAAGTTACCCCATTTTACGGTACTGATTTATCTGTCTTCTAGAATTCTTGAACTGAGGATGGAGCTGGATTTTGAAACATTTTCTTAAAAAACAGTCTGAATTTTTGTCATGTTTTCTTTGCTATTAAGTTTTTAGTGTAACATTATTACTTCTGTAGTCACCATACATCGTAGTCATTCAGGGTGGGTTGACCAAAGTCACCAAGCACATCAGAAAATTTTCACTTGGGATGTTGTAGGCGGAGAGGTTTCAACTATATCAGATTCCGCTCAACATTTCATCTCTGGTTTGGTTTAGCCATGGGGATGAAGGAAAATGAAACACGGAGCGTGATTGACAAGAAAATATGAACACAAAAGAAATGAAGCATACAAACGTAAACAAAGAAAAGGGAAAAGTGGGTGCATAAGTGACAGACTTTAGTGTCTTGCCCAAACCAAGAACCCTGAAATAACACAAGAAATTAGCTTGTTTAAAAAAGGGTAAATTGAAGAACCTTGGAAAAACCTTCATTAGCGCAATCATTATAAACAAATATACTCATTAACTGATGGACTGGCATTTAAATGCAATGCAAGATTAAATAACATTATCAAAACAATTTAAGTATCAAAACTATTAATCAATCAAGCAAGTGGTATATAATATTATATATCCATCAGACTGAGGCTAATCACAGACAAAGCTCTGATGTTCATCAGCCAAACTAATGTTTGTTGCAACCCAATCATCGTTAACTCAAACGAGTGGTGACAGGACTCACCAGGTCAACCACTGTGCAAAGCTTCAGAATGCTAGTCGGCCATGAGAACAACAACACATTGCAAGTTCTCTAACTGTAATAATACCAGGGAGAAAAAGACAAAACATGGGTTATTGCATAAAGAAAACACAAAAAAATAAATGCAAAGAAATTGATAAGTTATGACTGAGATAGGGCTAGCTGAAGCCTAAAGGAATTGCACAAATCTTTATTAGCTGAACCAGCAGCATTAAAACACCAGTTAAAACAATTCACTCTACTACTTAATTATATCTCTATTGAATTCTAAAGCTTAAAAAGAGTATTACTTCCTTATATACTAAACTTGGACTACTAGCAAGCAATTAACACCATAATGAGGGCCAGCACCTACAATGTTTGCTTATATACTATTTATTTATGTGACTCTTAAACAATATACACTAACACTGTATCTTTAACTATCTTGAGCTTCTCCTAATGGCATATTTATGTGCATACCTACTTTGGTAAAAAATCAAAACAAATATTCAAAATCAAAACAAATGAAAGTTGCAACAATTATTTTCCAATGAGAAGTAGAACCATTGTTGAACAACAAAATATAAAGGTTAAAAACAATATTGATGTCGATGCTTAAGAGTAGGCCTGATGTGGCCTGTAGTCAATTTTTGTACTTGTTGTGACTTGTTCACAGAAGATCTAAGATTGTGTCATTTGACCAGATCTTTTCAAGACTGACAATAGTTTGAAATAGCTACTAGACTGCCACCGGTTTGATATGATGCTAGGCATTTCAAGTCTGAACATATACTTTTTCATAGCTTTATCTAGTCAATTCTTGAATCAGTTGAATGCGTTCATACTTGGAGCACCAACAATGTAATCGGGGAGGCTGTTCCACATGTCCCCAGCTCCCAGGGTGCAGAGTTTGCAAGCTGCATCATCAAGATATGAATTTTTAGCCCAAAACGTTGCCAGCCATTTCCAAGATGCGTTGCCAGGTAATTTTTAATAATAAAATGTTGCTAATAACTTTGATAGTATACCTCTTACTCTCCAGTCTCCGAGTCCATGCAGTGCATGCACTGCAACACTTAGACTCATTGCAACTGATTTCCATACAAGCTTCACTGCACGAGTCTGCATCCTGATCCTGTGTGTGCTTGTGGTCTGTCAGATTTTCAATTATTTTCTAATTCATTTGCAAAAATGTGTCTGCTAGCCTACAGATAAATGACTAGTTAACTTGATATGGCATTGGCAACACGGGATTGGATTTCAAACCACATGCGATTTCGGAAGCGGGGCAGTTTCTAATGAGCTCAGTTTATCAATTTTCATTGCAGTGGATTGAGTGGAAGGTGGTGTAACGCGGTGGTAGGGTTGGTTTTTTGATATGTTTTCTTATATTGACATGAGAATATATTACCAATACAGAATTCCACACTGCCACTGACCACAACTCCACAAGTTTCCAAACTCTAGATTCAGGCGCACAACAGGCTCCCAGGTTTCATAAAGCGGCAAGAGTCGTTGGAATTTCAATGACTTTTTGTAAGGTTAATGACCATTTTTTGGTCATTACAATGACTCCAAACCTGGATTAATAGGTAATTTATATATTTCAATGACTATGAATAATTTAATATACGATATTTTTAAAAAATAATACACTGACTGCTATCACTCATGCATTTTTTTGGTTTCAGATGCCAGTCATGCCACCGCTGGAAATAGAAATGTTCAAGGCAGCATCCGCTGATTAAGAGTCACAAGTTTACAAAATTCTGGTTCTGTCTGTTGTATGTGTTCAAGCTTGGAAGAAAAATCTGACAGATGGTGCTGGTTGTTGACTTCTTTTCAAGTTGAAACTTGACTACAATAAAATTTTTGGTGGGCCTCTTTTGTAACTTTCATACCATTCATACAAATGGAGGTAGTTTTTGCACAAAGGGCAAAATTAATCACACAATTATAACCAATATCAACTGATCACAACAATATTCAGAGATAAATTCAAACTATTACATTCGTAGCATGCTGATTGTATGTAGCAAGTAATAAATTTCTAGACCTCAAACTTGAAGGCTTTAAGTTGATGTTCTATTTGAAATTTATTCATTCCCTATAGTTTATAGCTCTTCTCATATGAATGTCTAAAGATCAGCCATATAACTTGAGAATGCAGCGGTAATCGGAAAAAAATATTGCGATCTTAACACATGCGAAAAAGCTTTAGTGAGTCCATGTTCTTGAGTTTATTAAGATTTGTTCAGTAATTCGGAAGAATTTGTTGGCCACAGGAAATTCTTACATGTATTGCTGTGTGACATGTGATTGGAGTCGAAATTATAAAATTTGTCACAAGCTAAACACACCAGAATAATTATTTCATTTCTTGCACAAATTTTCATTGAAATATGATCAGTAGATGGGGATAAAATAGATCTGGTCACTACAACCATGCCACGTTACCTGCTGCAAAAATGTTCAAAGTGTCATTTTGCTAGAAGGAAAGCACTAGCAAATGCTTTTAAATGATCAGTAAAAAGCTACGAAGTGCAATTTTTTCAACCAGATAAGTATCTGAGATCACGAAACCATGTTGACCAAACCAAATAAAGCAGCACCAGCATTGGAAAGAAATGTGCAAGACGTGGGAATGCTAGCATCGCGGTATTGAGTCCCTTTTAAGGTCTGACTAGTGCCAAACATTCGGTTGTACCAAACACCCTGTGGTTCGGCTAAGACATGTAAGTCAGAGACCAGACTGCGCTAGCGTCTTACAATTTTGTATTTTGTAATGAAACACAGTACAGTAGGAGTTCTCCTAATTGACTGGGTCAAGGTCAGAAGGCGGGCAGAAGCCAGACTACAAATGGTATTACAGATATGCAAATGATTATGACAACTTGAGTTACTTGACGTGTAATATCCTAGGTCGGTGCTAATAATATTAATATGTAGCCAAATAATATTCAACAGAAAATCAACTGCAGTTGCTAATTGATAATGAAGCTGTTGTAGGAAGGTAGCAGAGGTACGGGTGCCACCGACCCAACAGGGGGGTGGTGGTGTGGCGACCATGATGCTTGCCCCAACTGCGATCAAGGAACCTCATCCCTCAGATCATCTGCAATTACTTTTAAATGTTAGTTCTTATTAGTCCTCTCCACCCTTTCTTAATACATAATTGATTTAGCTTCAAATAACGAAAGTCTCATTTACGACTGGTCTAAAGTCAACCCTAATATGTGAAGACTGAAGAGTGTCAGGAGCCTGATAGAGAAATAAAATAAAAATGACCTTATTTGAAGCCTCGCGGTTCTCAATCCTTACGCAACATTTTCCCAGTATGTTAAATGCACTTACATTTGTTCTCTTCAACAGGGGGTATGAAGGCCAGGACCTGGACACAATACTTGAGGAGTTGAGGTTCATCAGGGACAGGGAGGAATTCCTGCCACTCACCGACATGCTTTCTATTTATAATAAAAGCTTTCTATTCTATTAAAAAGAATAGCTTTCTATTCTATTATTATCTTTCAATTTCTACATTAAAATATTAAAAATTTAGAATAACGCCACAGGGCATTTCTAAAGCCATGCATATTGCCTAGGCCATGGAAGTGTGTTCCAACATTACAGGAATCACGTGACCAGAATTTTAGATGAAGAAAAAAAAGATAACTTATTTATTTAAAGTTAAATTCAAAGTTAAAAATTCTAAAAAAAATTCAAATCTGGAACGTATAAATGGGTTTTTATAATTTAAAAAAACTTTCAATCATTTAAATCTCAGAATTGAATGTGAATCAAATCTATTTATTATGAAATCAAACTAGACACAACCAAAACAAAAGTTTGTGACGCCATCTTGTAATACATAAACCTAGAAACACGATGTGAATGTACGCAGTGAAACAGTGGCCATTTATCTCATAATTTAGTGTTATATCAAAAACTTTGTTGGTGTTGTCCAATCGTGAGAATTTTTTATGAATGTGCATAGTGGCAATGCAAAGAGTTTTTTAGACTCTCCCTGAAGTTCATTTTTGAGTCCTATAAGTAGACCAGTAAAGTATCCTAGATACCAGCCTTATCATACATAAGAAATTTGTTTAAATCTTAGGTAAATGAGGAAATTAAATATGAACTGATTATAAAAAATCTCTAATTTGTCACTATGGAATGTGGATGTGTTTTTTTTTTAATTTAGAACGTATTCATTGCAAAAATGTGTCTGCTAGCCTACAGATAAATGACTAGTTAACTTGATATGGCATTGGCAACACGGGATTGGATTTCAAACCACATGCGATTTAGTTGATCGGTTCAAAATGACATAAGAACAGGTTCTTTTGAATAACCTATGGATTGGCACCATGTAATACCAGTTACCACTTACAGGTTTTTTTCATCTTTCAGTTTGCTTACAGTTATTTTTACACAGTTATTTTTATGTTTCACCTTCCCTACATGGATGTCTACTTTAATATACCAACCTCAAAAATAATCCACATATATATACAAAAAAGACTAATTTTTATATGTATATGTGTATAATTTCTT
This sequence comes from Hyalella azteca, assembly GCF_000764305.2. NCBI lineage: Eukaryota > Metazoa > Arthropoda > Malacostraca > Amphipoda > Hyalellidae > Hyalella > Hyalella azteca. Next base: position 4,925 of record NW_025936919.1, on the reverse strand, counting down.
AGACTGGTAGATTAAAGTTCACATCCATGTAGGGAAGGTAAAACATAAAAATAACTGTAACTTCTATTTACTGTATCTAATCCTGGGGTAACCCATAGTCCATACTAGTTCGGTTAGGTTAATTGCAATAAAGTTGCATTGATATGTTTTAAAAATGTTTTATTATCATTAAATGTTAATGAGTAAATCCTAATACAATAGCAGAACAATAAATATTTAGAGATTTCCAATAATTTTGGCCATTGTAGCGGCTAATGTAGCGCGCTACATTCTACTGTAGCGGCATAGTGACAAAGCAGAGAGTTTTTCAGACTCTCCCTCAAGTTCATTTTTGAGTCCTATAAGTAGACCAGTAAAGTATCATGGATACCAGCATTATCATACTTAAGAAATTGGTTTAAATCTTGAGTTTTAGGAAAATTAAAAATGAACTGATTCCAAAAAATCTCTGGTTTGCCACTATGTGTAGCGGTAGCGGTAGCGCCCGTTACAATCTAGGTAGTGGGTGTAGCATAGTGGCAAAGCAGAAAGCTTTTTAGACTATCTCCCTCAAGTTCATTTTTGAGTCCTATAAGTAGACCAGCAAAGTATCCTGGATAGTGGATACCAGCATTATCATACATAAGAAAGTGGTTTAAATCTTGAGTAAATGAAAAAATTAAAAATGAACTGATTCTAAAAAAATCACTGGTTTGTCACTATGGGGTGTAGGCAGTAGCAGTAGCGCCCGGCCGCCCGCTACATATAGAGCATGTAGCGGTAGCGGTAGCGCCACTACATTTCCAAGTAGCGCTGCCCAGCTCTGGCTGTTTGACTGTTTCGCACCAGTTTCTCCATGCACTTGCACAGTATCGATGTCAGGCTAACTGGCCGATAGTTGCTGGCATCAGATCTGTTACCTTTCTTAAAGATAGGTGAAACTACTGCTTGCTAAGTTGCTGCCAGTCATCCGGTATTTCGCCAAACTCTAGAGATTGTCTAAACAGAAGGCAGATGGGCTTGGCAAGAGTGTTGGCAGCTTTTGCAAGAACAAGCGGGCTTATACCATCAGGGCCTGGTGCTTTATCCACTTTGAGCAAATTGAGCCTGAGTTTTGAAAGCATTTTGCGAACATCTTCCTCTTCCATGACAAAATTTTCCAGTGTCTGTTCATGGGGGACAGACAGAGGGGACGGGAGAGGGCCAGATCTTCCTTGGTGAAAACACTTTGGAAAAATGAGTTAAGTATCTCTGCCTTCTCCAAGTCATTGGAAGTTATGGTGCCATCTGGTTTCTTGAGGTCTGCTACTCCTGAACGTGTCTTTGTTTTTGACTTCACGAATGCCCAAAAGGCCTTTGGATTCCTTTTTGATTCTCGGGCAACACTTTCTTCTTGTTTCTTTTGCGCTGTGCGACATTTTTTCCTTGCTTGGTTTCTTGCCTTTTGTAGGCTTGGTAGTCGGCACCAACACGAGTCTGAAGCCATCTTCTAAACAGCTGGTGCTTTTTGCGGACTGATGCCAGTGTGCTAGTGTCCATCCAACTCTTCCCTCTGCGTCCCGATGTTGATGATTTAGGCGTCGACTTCTCAACAGCTCCATGTAAATGTTCCTTGATGCGTAACCAGACATCGCTCACCGACAGCTCGGTGAGCTCTGTTACCCAGTCTACCATCTCCAGTTCTTGGGTCAAAACTGTGAAGTCTGTTTTCTTGTAGTTGCAGCGAGCTTGTCGGGGCGCGACGTCTTAATCACAGTTTACATTGATGATCAATGAAAAGTGGTCACTTTTCCCAACCCCAGCTGTAGTGGTGACGTCATTGATCATATCATCTTGGTTTGTGAAGACTAGGTCAAGTACGTTGACTTTTTGTCCTACACGGTACCGTGTGGGAAGTTTCTGGTGCTGCAGAAAAAAGGCGTCTTTTGTGGCTCTGAGAAAGACAGTGGCGGGGTGCACGCTGGTCCTGCTTCACTCTTCTCTGTGTTCCAGTCCAATTCCTGGAAATTAAAGTCACCCATAATGAGAAGGTGAGAGGGTTGTCAAATCGGCTGCCTGCTGCAGGAGTTTATTGAGTTTGGCTGTGTTGTCCGCAGTGCTGTTGCAGTGTTGGGGCTTCTATAGATCAGTCCAATGAGAGCTGTTCATTGCCAGAAAGGCGGCACTCGACAAATACTGACTCAGCGAAATCACTGTCTAAAGAATCACTCACTGATAGCTTCAAGTCACTTTTCACATATAGGGCTATGCCTCTGCCTGGTTTGCCATAGTTATGAAATATCTCATAGCCCTTGTAGGCAACCTCACACTCCTCAATGGTGAAGCGATTTTTCTTTGGTTTCACTTCGGTGATGCCCAGCACAGCAGGCTGGTGAGTTTCTATCAGTGCTTGGATTTCATCTCTCTTGTTCATCATTTGGTCCACATTGCTATATACACAGGTACATTTTTTTACATTATTGAACAAAGATGTGCGATTTTCAAGATCCGACGTACGTTTAAAATTATTTACATCTTTCGCTATGCTCTCCTTCAACGGTCTCCTTCCACCTGCCGGGGGTACCGGCCGATGTTGACCACCCGACCGTTCACCCCCTTCCCATTACTGAGCGAGTCCACATTACTGTATAAATATATGCACTGCCTATTGAGTTCAGCCTTGTCTTGCAATGAATCTGTCTTGATTTTAAAGCTATTTACATTGGCATCATCCCTTGCTAGGGGTTGCCCTGATTTCGGCTTGGCGATTGGGTTGGGTACTTGCCCACATTGACTACCGTGCCCCTCCGTCTGATCCAGACTGCTTGATCATCCCCTTCTGCTCTCGCCCGCTCCCTCCTGCGCTTCAGCTCTAAAAAAAGCATTTTGTCCTCTTTCCTCTCTTGGGGTGTCATGTCCCTCCGCATTGAAACTCTCTTGGCTAGAGCATTGTCTGCATCTTTGGTAGCAAGTCTGAAGGCCTTCAGTGTGTCATCCCTCTCTGCTTCCAAGCCGAAGGACAACCTGACTGGCCTTGGTCTATTTAGACTGCCTTGTTTCTGCTCTTCCTTCCGCGGCGGTGCTCCCAACCTTCTCACCTCCCTTGGGTGATGTGGGCCGTTGATGCCGCCCACGCCCAGTATCTGCTTCACTAGCTCCCTGTCTTCTGCTTTCCGTTCCTCGACTGTGTCTTTCATAACCTCCTCAATACTGAAGATCAATAGGTTAGTTTTACGTTTGTTCCTCTCCTCCATTTCAGCAATTTGTTTTTTTTGCCCGTGTATCAGCAATACTCAGCATTGCCGCCTGATCCCCTTCTTGAGGCTGCACAATCATCTTCACTGCCTCAGTCATGTTATTGGCGAAACCACCGCTCTCCAATCTATCAATTCTCCTTGACAAGTCCTCTGTCGTAGGTTTGTGATCCTTTCTACTGTTGCTTTCTTTTCCGACGTGAACTCTCCTCGTTCCACTTTCTCTATTCTCCCTTCAATGGTGGTGATACTGCCCTCCAGTTTGTTTATTTTTACATCCATAGACATGAAGTTGGCAAGAAATTTGTTTGCCAACTCGTTGCATGGTCTTGGGCAGTAGAAAGTGAATACATGAGTTTTGATGCGCCTGACTTTCACTCTTCAAAGACTTGTAGAGTGTGCCATCAACGTTGACGCAGGAAGCATGATACCCAAGTCAAGGCAAATAAAGGCATGCCCTACAGTCTACACTTTGCCTCATATGCAAGTTACAGCATGAGCTCAGTCAGGGCGTGGAAAACATCTACCTTTAGCCTTTACTTTAGGACCGCGACTCAAGCTGAGCTTTCCCGCCATTTCTGGAACCACAAGATTTCCATCAGATGAATTACCTCCTATCTATTTGTGAAGGTGGCAAACCACAGCATTTTCAGAATCAGTTCATTTTTAATTTCCCCATTTACCCAAGATTTAAATCAATTCCTTATGTATGATACTGCTGGTATCCAGGATACTTTACTGGTCTACTTATAAGACTCACAAATGAACTAGAGGGAAAGTCTAAAAAACTCTCTGCTTTGCCAGCGGGCTGAGGCTGAGGGCAGGAGCAGGAGTAGTTGTTAACAAATCATCGGGCCGTGAGATTCAAACTTATTAAAAATTTGTCACGTTGTAGCTGCGAGATTTCAGAAACAAGTATGCAAATTCCAATCCTGGCTCAGTGCCTCAGCCTCAGTCCAGCTGAAGGTCTAGCCTCAACTCGAGGGACTGAGACGTGAGAGGCTGACCCGTCTTACGCGGAAATCCAAATTATCCCATTATTGGTGGATGAATTGCGTGCAGCGCAGAAACAGGTGTCTGATTATGGCCTCCACTAGCTCCAATTGCATACTGTGAGGGAATGGCTTTTTGTTCTGTGTATTTTGTGTTGCCATTCCTTCTCTCATGTATTTCTCCCTAATCCCTTGTGTCTCTTCTCGTTCCAGATCACACTTATTCCTTCTATGTGTGTACGTACAGGTACAGATCACATTTATAGATCTCGTGTATTGATCATCAATTATGATAAATAGCCTATGCACAGATTGTTTTCTAGATTGTTGCATGGTTATGTGATTTCAGCATGTTATATGGATCACCAGTTTGGTTGGTCTCAGTTGCCTGACAGTGCACAAATGAGCAGTGATTGGTAATTGGCAATAGTAATTGTTCTTCCAACTGCATTGATGTCTTGTGCACTCACTGCTCTGACTGTGATGCTGGAGGACCAGTGATCTCTTGTGCAGTGTATTTCAGAGGTTCCCTGTTAAGCCAGAATTGGAAATCTGAGGTCGGGAGAATAAGCAACCTTTGTGATTGCTCTCAACTGTGCTGAAAATTCACCTCTTTGCGGAGTGCAACTGATTGCTATTTTTATCTTGCTAAGTGTTTAGTCCAAGCAAGTGCAAGTGTTTATTCTTGGTGCGGTGTCAGTTAATCACAAGTTATACAAGC
>NW_025936918.1:0-327 GCF_000764305.2 Hyalella azteca | reverse complement strand
CTTGAGGACAAGCTGCGTCTTCACCTTCATCTCCTCGTCGGACTCGAACGTCACCGTGTACTTCTGCAGCATCTGAAACGCAGGGTTTGGTAGAATATAAATATTGAAGCAAATAGCATATGAAGCGCAGGATTTGGTAGAACATAAATGTTGAAGCAAAATAGCATCTAAAACGCAGGGCTTGGTAGAACATAAATGTTGAAGAAAAATAGCATCTGAAGCGCTGGGTTTGGTAGAACATAAATATTGAAGCAAAATAGCATCTGAAACGCAGGGCTTAGTAGAACATAAATATTGAAGCAAAATAGCATCTGAAACGCAGGGCTT
>NW_025936917.1:0-2394 GCF_000764305.2 Hyalella azteca | reverse complement strand
CGTGAGTTGAAGAAGAAATCTGTGTCCGGAGCTAAAAATTATGGTTGGCAGAGATATAAAGTACCGACTAGAAGGAATGAATGATGAGAGTTGGGCGCGAAAGCTTGAGAGTTGCTTTTGCGCTTGTAAAATATAACGTAATATGCATTTGCTTGTAAAATATAACGTAAAAGGAAAACAAAAATCAGTTTCTGGCATTAACTCAATTGATTTTTTTTTCAATAGCACTGTTTAGCACGATCACGTATTTTGATCGTGCAAATGTTGCACGATCAAGTAGTGGAGATATCACAAGTAGAGCCATCATTCTATGCGTTTATAATCCGCGCTGTCGGATTATTGACAAAATTCTATCACAAGTCAAGGTGTTGCTACTTGCTAGTAAATCAATAGTTTCCTATCGCTTCAGCAGACACTCTAAACTTGTGGGGAACTTCACGTACGACATCTCCGAGCAGGCGTACAGTTACGTTACGTATCTTCCCGCGCAAATGTTTTGATAATACCACCTATAGAGTTACGTCATAAAGTCAGCACTTACGCCACTCGTAGGTCGATTTTGAGTACTTACGAAGCTTTGATAATACGGCCCCAGTACGGTATGGTGCGGAGATGTTGAACATTTGTCATATTGCTATTTTTGAATGGTTGTAGGATTTATTACTGTATGTAATAGCTCTTAATCCCTTTGCAGACAAAAATGCAAATAATTTCAACCTGCGGCATTAGACCTGTGAGACTAATTTGAAGCCCGTTTGGCAAAACTTTGCTGTAATAAAATTTGTTTGTGTTGAATATCCATAGTTTCATGCCCTTGTGTGAATTACTAAGTCAGTGAACGTGAAGACCATTACTAGAATGGTATACGTAACCATCTTAGACTGCAAGGCAGCGGTTACAGTTCGGGCTGTGCATGCATTTCTTCTCGCGGTGGTGTCACCAATACCTGACCGAGAAACATTGACACTGGTAAAAAAAACGAGTTTTTCTATCAAGATTTCAAGATACAAGATAGCCATACAAAATTTTCAAGAATTCGTTTATTTTATTAGTTCCATGATTAATCATGCAGATGCTAAATAATTTAAAACAGTTTTGATGTAGAGGAAATCCATTAATGAGAAATCAGTCATTGCCTGAATGCCAATCGATAGCTCTAGATTTTATAATATTGAATAATCATATGTAACAGGTGTGCAACATATTGAGTAATGAGCCAGTTCATCCTTGCCAACGTGTCGTAAAGAATGAAATACTCTAATTGGTAGCTCAAACTGATAGGTTGTTGTCTCCACTCCACCATATCTGCGCATAGCCACAAATTTACATACGTAGAAACGAATTTTACGAAGCGAACAGAATTTCCTACGTATGGAAATTGTAAAACGTTATCTAATTAATACGTTTGGACATGGATTGAATTTGAATAATAAACAATGAATTTAATATACGTATTCTTAATTTTGCTTAACCGTTATCAGATAACAGGCAATATGTAAGATCCAATCAAAATATAGGGAAATGTTTGGGAAATATGTTGAAGACATGAAAAATATATTGATTGCATAAATGACGCAACAAAGTATTCGGTCATATGGTTGTTGATATGTTGATAATAATTCATATGTTGATGATCATTCTGTTCGGTCATATGATTGTTGGCTCACAGATGGCTCACGCATTGAGAATCTCTGTATTGATAAAAATGCATTCAAAATGACATGTATTAATCATTTTATGAAATATTACAAGTCTTATGTTTCTAAAAAGTCATGGAGACATCACAATATTATTCAAAATTAAACGATCACATCATTTATACAAACAATATTAATAATAAAAATTTAAACGCACTACCCTAAATGTTCAGGGTTTTTATTACTCAATCAAACAATCACTTTCATTACAAATTTTCATTTATGGAGTATTTTTTTTAAATAAGTGTAAAGATACGCATTGAGCAGAGGCTGCAGGCAGCGCCACGCTAACCAGGAAAATATGTTTTAAAATTGAAATTAGATCAGCACCACATATAAATTTTAGCACGGAAAATGATTGGCGGTTAACAAGGAAAATTTTTACATTAACCGCTTTTACTTAAGGAAAAGTCTTAAAATTAGAGCGCTTGGTTGGTAAAATTTGTTAGTCTATTTCCGTTTCATGATAACTATAGTGGGTGAAACATATCAAGGAACCGCCTAGAAACTACATTATTTTTAGTTTGGTCATCGTCATTGTTTCCTTCTGTTGTTTTACTTTTGTTGGTTTTAGTACAGGGTGCGCCACAGAAACTTACTTATTTGAAAAAATTCCTGTGCGGTTAGTTGATCGGGTAGAGGGGCGAGAGGGGGTGCATCTGAAGGGGAAAGTTCCCAAGTTTGTTCCTCAAAGTTT
>NW_025936916.1:0-13660 GCF_000764305.2 Hyalella azteca | reverse complement strand
TGTGAGTAAACTCATTGAAACTTATTAAATCTTTGCTCAGGAAAATATCATTCGATCTCGAAATATTCGTTCGCATTTTTTCAAACGCACTGTCCGCGCTGCCTAAGGTCTCGTGAAATATCTGTTTATTGAACACCCAAATGCCTAAATTATGTATTATGAATATTCATTCGGAATAAAAAATCATCAGAAAAAACTACTCATCTGGAAAAAACTAGTCATCATAGGTAAATACTAAAGAATTTCGTGAAACTAGGGAACCAAGTGATCAAGTATATAAAAAATAATGTATGTATCAATAGCGCTCCTGACTTCATCAGCGGGAACTTGGAAAAAAGCGATCCAGCCGCGCCGCAACATCAATCAATTGATGATTTACTTTCAATGGCGTGATGTTACTAGTCATTATATGGATTCAATTAGCCACTAACCCAATAAAAATACTGTTTATTCGTAAAATGCTTCGGTGTTACTATTTTCAATTTTGTTAGAGAATTATTCCATCATATATAGTTCGTAGAATAGCTATATATATATTATTTACATTTATATAAAAACTATTGTATAGATTACATTTCCAGTGATCACAATGTTTGTTAAAAAATTCTAATTTTCTCAATATATTGTAAATTCGATCCTATTTTTTATGGGGGCAATAAAATACATACATCTGTTTATTGAAGTCGCTATAGTGATAAAGACTAAATTAATAACAAATACAGTAGGTACGTGACGCTATTGTATTAGATAGGAAACTAATGAACATTAGGATCATGCACACAAGTTACCTTGGAATTGGGAACATTTTGTGACAACAGCAAAAAAGTTACTTTTTATCGCTTACACGCAAACATTGTTTTTGAAATTATTGCAACATTGTTTTTGAAATTAATCATTTGCTCATATCAGTTCACAAACAAGGTCGGTCTAATATCATGAATAATATGATAATGTAAGACAAGTTAATAATTTTTTCGTGAGCAGGGAGTTCGATGAATACAAAGGATATTCATTAGTCTAAGAGGTTACTATAATAAAAGATAGTAAATTTATATCGTCATGTAATCAAAATATGATTACTACAATACGGCTTGGCCCAAGAGGGCGGAGCTTTGCACTGAAGGCTCAAACGAATTATTTTAATATTTCTTGCCTTTCAGCTCTCGTGCAGGATAGAGGCTTAAGATAATTAGACTTGGGATTACATTCAGAATATAAGTTCTGTTGCCCATAGTCATTATGAGAGTTGAATTATAATCCATTTAGGATTTACCAACACCTAAGCCACAAAGACAACGGACGCAATTCCGTGCTGGATATTAGGTTCAATGTTTTGAATATTTAGTGTTGATTTTTTGTTTCCATATGAGGAAGTAATTATATTATGCCGAAAATATATCAAAAGATAAACAAATGGACATGTAAGATTTGAACTGGTGACTAATCAGTGAAAATTTGAAAAGGATGTTTTGTTTTGGTTCTAAAATTTGTTCTACCTCTTAGAGAATTATAGTAATTCATCAAGAAAATTAGGTTAAAAATTTTTTTTGCAAGTTATGAAAGTTTATTTTTTCTTGAAATTGCCATACCCCCTGATGACAAGCGACCGTAATTTGATTCGTAATGTGCAGAGAAAGCAATTTCTCGAGGCTTCGAGCGCTGTTGACATTTAATTTATTTGCAAGAACGTTCACAACTCCGGACGCTGAAAATTTCAGCACTAGTGTTTCCGTCAGGATTGGCTCTCCAGCTCGCTCAGCGCTCTGCAAATTAATCGTTAGACGTTAATGTTTCCACGAGAGTCCCGTGNCAAATGCCACTCGGCAGACTACCTGACAAAACGATAAGTAATGAATACCGGTATCTTGAACCTGAACGTAACGTAAAATTGGTGGAGTAATCACTCCGATTTACCCAACTTTAAAAGATATGAGACGATAGGAAACGTCGTCTCTTTCTCTCTATATTTATAAAAGATCATCAATAAAATCCCTATTTAATCATCCCTAACTGTGAGCAAAATTGTCGCGGTTAGAAATTTCAACATTTTCGATTTTAATGCGGATAGGCAGCACAACTATTTGGAAAAAATTATTGTTCCGCAGTAAATTAGGCATCACTTTCCAATATATTTGTTCATCCGGAACGAAACTTACAACGGCTCGTCGTTTGAACGTTGAATGTTGCTTCGAAGTCAGCACAGTACCCCATAAAATCGGTAGTATATATTAACGGAATATTGATATTACAGAGAGTTTAGACCATTCACGTATTCACCTCTAGCACAAACTTCAAGATTTCATAGCCCCGTACACTACCTCAACAGCAGGTTAGCAAGATTAACGCTCAATGTCCGTCGAACTCGTTTGGTTTTACTGCCTCTGAACTGCTTCAGCCGGTCGTTATGAGAGCTAAAATTACACGAAAATCTCTCCTGAAATCGAAAGCGACTAAAATTTGAAGGTGGGTGGCTGAACTTGTGGAAGTAGATACGAGGTTTGCTTCTCTGCGTATGCACTTTACAAAACTGATTTACGCTTCTCAGAAGTTTACGGCGTTTGGAAGTGCCTTTTCAGTTTCGATTGAAGTCATAAAGCATTTAGTGTGCTATAGAAAATATTAGTTCCACGAGTGGCCGGCATTCATGTAATTCCCGTGTAGCAGTTTCACTGGACGAGACATCCTGACGCGAATGTTTATTGAAAATTTACGACAATCGCCGCGAATTCCTAATATTAACTTCGATCCTGCATGTTAAGTTTGGATCTTATTCGTGAGTCATTATTATAAATCATGAGACAGTGAAAATATGCACGTGTATCTACTACGATCATAGGTATTACTATGTAAATATCTGTCATAGAATTTGCTCCCCAGAATTCAATAGAATTCTCTCTTGGAAAAGCGTTTGTTATTGTGTTCGAATTTTTCCACGAGCTATCAAGAAAATACTTTCATGGAACAAATTTTTTTGCGTGGGTATGAGAAAACTTTTGATAATTTCGAAGACATCCATGCTTCGCGTGGCGAGAAAGAGTCACTGAAGCCTGGCGTGTGGGAGCAGAAATTGCATCGTGCGAGTTTCAAAGCGACGGCAACTGTAGCTTTTGTTGGGCTCCCCGTGACTTGACTGCGGTGGTCAAAAAGCATGTATCTTTGAAGCCATCTTTTGGGACTCGCCTCTCAGAAGCTGTGTGGACACATTGCTTTTTGAATACTTTCTCAACATGACTCTGCTCTGGTCCAATGTTGTTAACAATAGCAGAAGATGAAAAATGTTCAAATGTGATTTGTGTACAATAGGAGGAAGAAAAATTGCCCTGACAGGCAAATGCTGGCTGCTGGTTTGATTTTTAATAAAAGACGAATGCAACTTTGCTATTATATCGGAATTTAATGTTTAAAAAATATCTTACCATTACTTATTATAAGATTTACATAACATATTGTTTGTTGAATTTTGCATCTCCAAGCATCTAAACAAGAACGGTATTTTTATGTCTAGGTCTCATCAGCAAGCCAATCTAAAACTTATTGACTTCTAATTACCTTGTAGATAGAATCGCAGTCTTTCCTTAATTGGTTGCTGGACGACCAAATTAAAATACTAAGTTTTTCTTCAGTGTAATTTTAAAACGAGAATAAAATCGAAAAGATAACTCCACAAAGCTCTAGTAAACAAATTTTAAAAAGTTGCTGTTCAACCGGCTAAATTTAATTAAAAATAAATGATTTTTGCTTGCCAATTTTCTACAAGAAAAATTATTCGCATCACTGCATAAAAATGTTAATTTAAAGCTCAAAATTAGGGAGCTTTCAATGCCAACAAATTTAATTTATTTCTGAAACTTTATTATTCAAGCTTCTCGCCAAAAAATAATTCTGCAATTCAGATTATCAGATAATTAAGTGACACATCTTTTAATTAAATATTTCCAACAGCAACACACTTCAGAAGCTGACAAGAAAAAAAATCGGGCATGTAATTAATGTTTTACATGGAATCGGGTATATTGTTTAAGTATAAGGAGAAAAGGAAGCTCTAGCTTTTTGGGGGTTATATATAAATTACATAAAATATTTCTAATGAGGTTGTTGAGCCAGGCAAAGGTAACACTCCGCGAGTGCATGCTAGCTTTGGGCGTCGCTCGAGTGTAAAAAGAAATGATTGGAGACTGTTTGTATCATGGAATTATGTTATGATAGAATTATGGGATCCCAGGATAATGGTATCCCTGGATACGGTATCTCATGATATTAGTATCTCAGGTTAATGTATCTCAGGATGATAGTTTCTCAGGATAATGGCGTCTCAGGATAATAGAATCTTAAGTTTCAAGCCTAGAATCCTATATAGTCTCTAGCCTATAGTCTCCTAGTCTCAAGCCTAGTCTCATAGTCTCAAGCCTAGTCTTAAGCATAGTCTCATGCGTAGGCTCATCCCTAGTCCAAAGCCTAGTCTCAAGAATAGTCTCAAGACTAGTATCAAGCCTTGTCCCAAGCCTAGTCACAAGCCTAGTCTCAAACCTAGTCGCAATTATAGTGCCATGGCTAATCTAAAACAAAGTCTTTAATAACACATTCCTAAATGCAATCACCAATCAACATTTGTGCTCTGAATTTACTGGAACGTCCTAATGACGACGAATTCCAGGATAAGTTACGTGGCGACGTCACATGGAATAATTCAAAACTATTCACGTTGGCTCAGTGGACCGTCCGGTTCAATGACGCGGCTGAATAATTCAGGTATGGAGATAGCTTTGTCTTGCGGGTATACCGCGCTTGTGGCGCCGAATTTGACATATTAGGAATAAGAATAGCATTTAACGAGTGATATCTACCTAGTGATCTTAAGTGAGTAAACTAAACGTCATATCGATGGAGGCGTATAATAACAAATTTTAAAAATTTCGCCATCATTAAAAAAATATTCCAAGCATGACTTGTTTTATTGGTAAGAATATCACATCAGCCACAAATACATGTAAAACTTTTTTATGAAACTTAAAAATAAGGTATTTGCGTATTGCATATCGTATCTGGAAGATAATTAAATTAAATGATAGTTTGATTTTGAGGTTGTCACGCATTAGAAAAAGTAATAAGTAATTAAAAAGTAATAAGTAAGAAAAAGTAAGTAAAAAAATAATACAGAATGGAAAAAATATAATGGGAAAAAATTAAGTTATATAGGATATTTTACCATGCTTTATTTGTGTGTCTTCCCAGTACCTATTCGATGCGATTTATTTGAATTAACAGGTTTTCAGTTGCGGACAACACGTATGGGAGCTGCAGCGTCAAAGAGGTACCGATGAGAAATCTTTGCAGATGAAAATCAAATGAGTCATGTCGTCCATTCCAGATAATTTTTGCACGTAGAGTTATTATTATTATTTATTTTTCTGGACAAATACAAAACAATAGAACACAAGGGCGAAAATTGCATCGCTATTTGGACCAAGTTAATTAGGTAAAGTGGTATTAAGAAATCAGAGCCATAAACCTCCGCTTTACAAGCTGAATAAATGAATGATCCTGCATATTTATTTCATGCTGAAGAACAATATTTATGTTGAGCTCAGTAATCATTAATGAGGTCAGTCAGCAAGCAGCTTAATACGATCAGGCAGAGCAATGTTCCGGTCCTTTCAGTAACTCGACAAGGCCAGAACCTATAGTCTCACTCCATTATTTTTTATTAGATTCGCCTATTTAATCTTAATTACGTGAATGGGTGGTAAAACTTAGGTAACATATCAACGCAAATCGCTCTCAGGCTGCCTCTTTAGAAGACATTACAACTTAGTACCACAAACATTAACACTATCCACGCAGTCTTACTTGAGTTTGGAACAGCAGCGGATGTGAAAGTTTGCGGCCGAGCTTTGACTTCATCAGTCATAGAACCTGAGCGACATTTCTGCGTACGACTCAGTTATAAAATTACTCAATTATTGAATTAAAATAATTACTCAGCTACCAAAGTAATATAATTACTCAATTACCGTAGTAATCTGATAAATCAATTAGCGAAGTAATATAATTACTCAATTACCAAAGTAATATGATTAATCAATTACCGAAGTAATATAATTACACAGTTACTGAAGTAATATAGTTACCCTCTTATAGAAGTACCATTATTGCTCAGTTACCGAAGTAATATAATTCAGTTGCCCTAGCACCATGCACAGCTTAGGCAGCCATTAGCACAGGCAATGAAAAGCTTGCAATAACCCTAAACTTGCGCCCGCCTCGGGCATTTCTCGCGAACCTCGCAGCCAAAAATGAGAATTATGCTTCAACGAAGAAACTTGATCTGATAAAGAGCCGCGAGGAAAGCCCGGCGCAGTCGGTCTTGTTGGGTCCTTTACACTCAGAATATGTGTAAGGCAAATGGCAAATTACGTTGAAATAACATTGAAGTAACATTGAATTCAACCAAGAAACGTTGAATTTAACGTTGTTTCAACGGCATATGGATCAGTTTAGTAATAGTGATAAACTTTTTTGTAATTGTGCGATTTATCCTGATACAGCGTGGCCTTGCATAAAGGCAGATCCGTGCTACGGCCGCTCTGCTTGCATCGTTAGGAAGAAGCTGTATCGCTATTGGGATCATATGACATATTAATTTTTTGAGTGATAATGGCCATTTCCGTGTGATGACTTTCTTACAATAATATACATAGTTCAAATTTGAATAACGAACTAGTTGCATTTAAAATGAGGCTTCTTTCCGTCAAATTCACTTAATATTCAAAATTTGTTATACTTTCATATCAAAATCGAACATTGATTGGAAATCCGTTAATGATGAAAGCGATAAGCAGATTAATAAACTTGGAGATCGCCGCTAATTATACCTTTAGTAATTAATGAGGTAGAATAGCTAAATTATAGAATTTAGCAGAAATTTCTATTCAGTGATTGAATTCCAATTTGCGGCGTACGTAATGTCCAATTAAGAGACATTTAATAACAAACAATCATACCATAAATATAAAGTTTACCAAAATATACACGTTTAATTTAAGAATTCAATTCCTGGAATTGATGAATCATTAATCTAAACGACAAAACAAGATCAGAGATCAAATAAATGGCATTCACATCACAGGCAAACCCCTGTGAAAGCTCATGCTCGAAGACATCATTTATGAAGGCTCAAAGGAATCTGAATGATCAGAGTGAAAAATTTATAAAAAATAATAATTAGTTCAATGAAAATTTTTAAATCGTATTAATTACCATTTTAATTTATTACTACATTCTCTTGAAAATAAATAATTTATTAAAACATTACTGATTATTCGCCTGTAGAAATGGAAATTGTTTGCCTAGAATAATATGTAATTTATAGCTGTAATTGCACTGTCAAATATTTTTCAAAATCTACGAGCATTTCAACAATAATGAAGAGGAAAAAAACGGACGTAGGACGCTTGTTATACGAGCTTGTTTGACCCGTTAGTCGTTCACCATTTCTCTGGCGTAGCTCTGAAGCGCATGGCCGGTATAGTTCAAAGCCTTTTAAACTTCATTTATTCAAAAAAATTTGTCCACAAAGAAAAATGGAAATTCCTTTGATGTTGCATCGTCAGTTAGAAAAAATTACGCAAGAAATGAAATAAAAAGTTATGAAACCCGCTCTGTAGGTAGAAACGTTACGTGATGTAAATAATACCTGTTTAGATTTATTATTTATGTTTAAAATGAATTTTTAGACTTGATTTTTGACGAATAAACTACCTTAGCTCACTGCGCAAATTAATTCTTTCCAGTAAGCCACAAGCGATGTCGAGGCACCGTTTCTCTAGGTCTATTCTGAGCAACCGTAAATTCTTGATAATAATAACCACTTTAAGATAATAAAATCTCTTCAACTTCACTTCATGTTGTTTGTTTGTTTGTCTGCTACAAATGTTATAATCGATATTTAACACACTTCTTCCTTTCCAATCGTTCTGAAATTTTGCAAACTTTCGTTAAGTCGGAGGCAATGCATGAATCAATTGAAAAAATTTAAAAAATGATTAAAAAAATAAGAAATTTCTTTCATATAACATTTTCATCAATATTTAAGTACAAATAAGAAATTCATTGCACATCTGAAACATTGGAGACACCGGTCTCCTTAGAAGTGATGATTTTAAAAAGTTATTTTAAGCGCATATTATTAGAATAATAATTTTACTAACAACTACTGCATTAGTTACCCTATCTGTAGAGCTCATGCGTTGCACGAAAGGATATCCTCCCAGTTCACTATCTATCGCAACCTTATATTCATGATTAACGCGAAAATAGTAAGATTACATAATCCGAGTTTCTAGAGTAATAATTTTACTATCAAATATTATATTATGGGAGTTTCTAGAGTAATAATTTTACTATCAACTCTTAGTTACCTTGACTATGAAACATGAAAGTCATGCGGTGGCCCAATAGTTTTTCATTTCAAGACCCGATAAACCGTTAGCAGGCACTTGAACACAAACGCTGGCTTATGAGGTCAGATTGAAACTCTGCTTTTGCCAGACTTTTGCTCCCTAAAGAAATTGTTGCAACTAAATTACTAGCCCGCCGTGCCTAAATGGTCTAGCTAGAGAAGCGTTTTTTTTGAATTTGTTCAAATTTTTCTTTAAATTTAAAATTATTTGATACTAAAATTTTTTTAACATCAAAAATTTTTATTAATGGAACAGGCCTATAAAATTAATATTTAACATCTTTTGAAATACAGTATTATTGATCCAATGGTTGATGAAAGTTATCATCTGCTATCATATTGACTATCATTACAGTAAGTAATTTTATCCCCCTCTCAGATGTGTGAAATCATGAAATTAAATGATTCAATTTTTCATCACGTGACTTGAGTCATGAAGTCATATTGTAATAATCATGTCATCCGTTCATCCAGCCATCCAGTCATTTGGTCACAGTCATCTTGTCACCCAGTCATTCATTAAGCCAATAATGAATGACTTTCATTCATTAATGAAAGTCATTATGTTTCATTCATCATGTTCAGTCATTGAATCATCTGGTTATGCAGTCATACACTCCCCCAGTCACGCAGGCATCATAATATTCGCGATGCTCATAGCGATGTGTGGTCACAAGCCAGTGAACGAGGATGGTGTGTTCAACACGACATCTGGTAACTCAGCTTGGTGTGTACATGGAACCAAGTTGAAGTTGAAATGTTGGCGCGTCCCAATGTTGAAATTGAGCTGAGATTACTTTATATGCCATAGTTGAGCTGAGATTGCCTTATTTGCTTTAGTTGAGCTGAGATTGCCTTATTTGCCTGTGTTGAGCTGAGATTGCCTTTGCCTTATCTGCCTTTGTTGAACTCAGATTGCCTTATCTGCCTTTGTTGAACTCAGATTGCCTTATCTGCCTTTGTTGAACTCAGATTGCCTTATTTGCTTTAGTTGAGCTGAGATTGCCTGCTGCTAATTGCGTCGAGCCTCGGAAAAGCTACGGCTACAAGAATATTTTCATAGATTTTACACAATAGATTTTCATAGAGGGAAAGAAAACCTAGTAAGATCTTACCGTGGAGTCGAGGTGCGAATAATTTTAGTAACAGCTAGCATACTCTGTGCTGTTATAACATAACATACGCTGTTATAACATAACATACGCTGTTATACGCTGTCGCCGAGTGAAAAGAAAATCAAAGAAAGTAGAACATGTCGACTGCACAGGAAAGTTAATTCATGTCTTGCCATGAAAACATTAAAAAAAAGTAAAAACATGGCTGTGACGCAGGAAAGTAAAAACATGTTTGTAGGGCAAGGAAGAAAAGGAACATGTCGGGAAGTGCTCTTCATTTCGAAGGAATTCCCCGGTACCAAAATCGTATGCTCAGAGCGGGCCTCGAGGGAACTGATGAACCTTATTTCTGGGAGAGCCGCTGTCAACAAGCACAAATGAGAAAACTTTTTCAAAGCAGTCAGCTGAAAAACTCGAGGCTTGTGTGTAATAAAAGTATGAAAGGGTGCTGCAACTCACAATGCTTGGATGTCAAATAACAATATACATGAATGCAGTTTAAAATATACGTTTAATTTCTCGACTTCACCTGCAAATTTAAGCATTTACGTTAAATTGAGTTATAAGATAATCTTCATTTAAATTTTGCTTCGAAATTCGTTGAAGATAATGCATGAGATGGAAATGTCAACAGGCGTGCTTTGATGATAAAAACGTATTCCAAACAACGAACACAATAAACAAGTCGGAGACGTTCAATATTTCTATTAAGTTTTTCTAAATATATAAAGCTCCGAATGTATTACTAGAATAAATCATAAGCAAACGAATTCAAATGAGCTCATATACGGAAACATCTCATTTAGAATAAGAGTTTCATTAATTGTATCCAATTTTTTTCTGAAATGAAGCTGAAGTTCGAGCAGAAGGATCTGTCTGATGAATATATGTGTGTATACATAAACGAATATTTATTGAAAATAGTGTTCCTAAAAATTTGTTAAAATCTCGGAAGGTTAATTAAATAGACTGCTCTCAGAGGTGAGGGAAAAATGGTCGGCATCAAATTAAACCCACGGGCTGCCCATTCAGAGATCCCTAAAGGCTGCTGGCACTAATTAATTCGGAAATTACTTCATTAATTTGGAAATAATTATTTGCGATGTACACAGTCAGAAAGCGAGAACGGATTACTTCGAAAAATTGTGATTGTCAAATTAGTGCAAAAATTTCCGTGGAAAAATCATGCGGTCATCTGTTTAAGGGAGCAATTGAAACGCTATAATAGTATTTCCCTAAATTCCAAATGATGAAATTAAATTAAATAACTAATCAATTCATCTAATGATGAAATTAGCATTTAAATCCAAACAACACACATCAATACATAGAGACACGAAACGATGGTCGTTATAATAGATGTTGATTCATTTATTGACTGGTTTATCGCGGTGGAAAACCTGAAATGCTCGATTTAATTCTTTAGGAACTGAAATTATAATGTAAATTTGAGTTTGGTTTTGAAACTGAAAGTAAACAGACTTGAATTACAGAGAAAGCAAATAAATCGGGGGGCGATTTTCTCGTCAACAATATAAGATAAGATAAAACTGGGGTCAGAGGTACAATCAAAATCAATCGAATTGAAATGTTGATTAAAATGAGAGGAGGAAACCCTAGAACAATAAACTAGATGCTGGAATAACATTTAATGAAAGAGAGCAGGTGTGGAAGAGAGTTAGATACATGTGAGGAATAACAGTTATTGGAATGAGAGTAGGTGAGGGAGAGAGCTAATTATATGTGAGGGCCAACACTCATTAGAAAGAGAGTATGTGAGGTAGAGAGCTAATTAAATGTGAGGGAGAACACTTATTAGAAAGAGAGTAGGTTAGGAAGAGAGCTAGTTACATGTGAGGGATAACACTCATGAGAAAGAGAGTATGTGAGTGAGAGAGCTAGTTACATGTGAGGGAAAACACTCATTAGAAAGAGAGTATGTGAGTGAGAGAAATAATTAAATGTGAGGGAGAACACTTATTAGAAAGAGAGTAGGTGAAGAAGAGAGCTAGTTCCATGTGAGGGATAACACTCATTAGAAAGAGAGTAGGCGAGGAAGAGAGCTAGTTACATGTGAGGGATAACACTCATTAGAAAGAGAGTAGGTGATAAAGAGAGCTAATTATATGTGCGGGATAACACTTATTAGAAAGAGAGTAGGTGATAAAGAGAGCTAGTTATATGTGCGGGATAACACTTATTAGAAAGAGAGTATGTGAGTTAGAGAGCTAGTTACATGTGAGGGATAACACTCATTAGAAGAGAGTAGGTGAGGAAGAGAACTAGTTACATATGAGGGATAACACTCATTAGAAAGAGAGTATGTGAGTGAGAGAGCTAGTTACATGTGAGGAATAACACTCATTAGAAAGAGAGTATGTGAGTGAGAGAGGTAGTTACATGTGAGGGGAATGGCTGATATGAGCAGCTCGATCTCCTTTAATAATGCGCCGTGAATAATGAAGGCACCCGACAGCTCTGCCTCGTCGATGGTAATCGCATGCAGCCGCTGCCTGAGATAATATGCGTGTACGGCGGCGATTGAATTACCAGGGTGCATTTTGCCCTCGATTTGGCTGACCAAGGAAACAATTTTTACAATTTTTGACGGAATTTCGTGGAATTTTATCATTTCTGTGACCAAGGAAGCCATTTTTAAAATTTTGTTGACGGGTTTTTGTTGAATGTATATTATTTCTGCAAAATAATGAAGAATTTCAAAATACAACGGGTGAATCCAGTTTTATAATTCTATTATGATTATTAACTTTAAAACAGAGTTTTAAAACCAGTCTACGGATTAACAGACATGAAAAGAAGGTGCTATAAATTTTAGATGAATACGATTTATATGATAAAATTCGATAAAAAACACAATATAATGTTGGGAAAATTTCCCAACCTGGCTACTTGAAAATTCCAACGAAGAAGCAGAGCTTACTCTGTCTAAATAAGACAGAGGCGCAGCTCTCAAAATTAGCTACTTTAAATGTTTACGTATCTCATGAAGTTTTTCCGCCGTCCTAACTGTTCCATTGATCTTGATTTTGCGCCACATTTCTTCTCGTGTTTACCTAATGGTTTTATTTTGTTGTGCACAACCTTTGCCTAGTTACTGATTTATTTTGGGTGCATGCTTTTGTCACCTCCTTTGAACACTTTGGCAGGCCCGTCAGGCTCTGTGATAATTATCGATTAAAAAATTAAATGCGTAACGTGAAACTAAACTTAATTGACCAATACCTTAAATTCTTGACCATTAATCTTTGTTTGGCGGGTTACTTTAAATATTTAACTTGACCTTAACTTCTCTTTAACTGAAATGCCGAAGTGTTCACTTCTCGTGGTGCATATTAATTTTGTGGAACAGTGGCGACCATTAAATTTGTTTAAGTGGTGCGGTTTGCGACCATTGATGCAGCCGCGTTTTAACTTAAAAAATTGCAAGCAGTATACTTCTGTTAAACTTCACTTCTAAAAGCACCAAAAGTGCACTTATTTTTGATTTATTAAGGTGAGCTCTACCTTGAAATACAATCGTTGAATTTCCGTAATTGAATATTTTAGCAGTATTTGTCCTCAAGCGCGTTAGTAATAAATTTCTTTCCTCGTACAGTATACATACTGGTCGGGTTCTGTCTTGCGTGACCGCCTGGACTACTAAATTGTTCTACATTTCGAGAGACCTACGATAAAGTCTGGGATTTAAACTGAACTGCAAGCAACGATTACATCTGATTAAATTACTTCGATTAGCCTCTATTTGTTTTGATCCTTTTGAAATATTAGCTTTACATCTAGAAGAGGTTTACTTCCTGCGTAGGGAGAAATTTCCCTACTATAATTTAATATGACACATGTAATGGAAAATACTTGGAAATTAATAGACACCGCATTCTGAAATCTGGTTTTTATCTATTGGGCTGACCTCTTAAACGGATTTAGGAGTAAAACAAAAATGAAATGTCACAAGAGCTGCCCGCGCCTGCACAACCATTGTTCAGTCACCAACACATGCCACACACCAACACATGCCACACACCAACACATGCCACACACCAACACATGCCACACACCAACACATGCC
>NW_025936915.1:0-17834 GCF_000764305.2 Hyalella azteca | reverse complement strand
AACTTTCGTACGCAAGTCTTAGCTAAAAGCCTAAATTTTTTTCCCGCGCCAATTTTTCCCGCGCAAATGTTTCTATAATACCACCGCTAGTATTACGTTGTCATAGCAATGCCACTCGTAAGTCGATTTTGCGTACTTACGAAGTTTTGATAATACGGCCCCAGGACAGACAGGGCTATGAAAAGCTACCCACGATTTCTCTGAGTATAACAGGACGTCTACTCCTTACAGCAAATACGCATCGGCCGAGCCTCATACGGGAGATGCTGTCTCAAGGCAAACAGGAAAATGGGAAGCTGGAATCACGACGAAATTTGAACAGAGAAGAAAAAGAGAGTAAAGTATCAAAACTGCAAGAAAAAAAATAAAACGTATGTACCTCGAATAAAACATGGCGCTCCCACCATCATTTAAGCATACAACAAATACGTAGGCACAGAGCAATGACCAGAATACTGCGAGATCACCTTAGGTTTAGTACATTATCATTTATGACAACAGCAAAAAATCAGTGGCGAGACATGTATGAAGCTATCACACCAGCGATTATACAGGCACCGTCTGCACAAGAGGATCACACCAGTGAACATTGAAGATACACACCAGCAAGCAATACCTACATCAACATAGATTAACACCAGCAAACAATAATCGTACACCGGCACCTCGAGTGCACAACCGGAAATAATTATGGTACCCGCGCCACAGGTTCACACAAGTCAACAACTTTGGTACCTGCATCAAAAGTTATAGCAACACAAAGGGTTCACACCAGCAAACAATAATGGTATCCGCAACACAAGTTCACACCAGCCTGCCAGTATTTTATCGCCGGACTCGGTTCGAGTGAGGCAAGATTTAATGGAGCTGTAAAGAATTCAACCTAATTATTAAGATGATGAAATATCATTGGTATGCCGCAATCACTCAGAGAAATGAGTAAGATTTTATCCAAATAACGATGCAATTTTTGTCTATGTGCGGGTCATCCAGAACTTGTTCACACCTACGAGTTCCGGGCGCTGAGCGAGCCGAGTATACGGGACGGTATGCCGCAATCACTCAGAGAAATGAGTAAGATTTTATCCAAATAATGATGCAATTTTTGTCTATGTGCGGGTCATCCAGAACTTGTTTGACCGGCGTAAGGGTGGATCAGTGCTAAGTCAGCTCATTTCTTATGCTGTAAGTAAAAAAGTGTCACTGTTAGGACAACTTAAGACATTCTCTTTTCTGAAGGATAACTGTGATTGTGCTGCTGTTCATAATTGCGGTGGATCAGTGCTAAGTCTGCTCTTTTCTTACACTGTAAGTAAAAAAGTGTCACTGTTAGGATAACATGACCCATTATTTTTCCGCAGGATGGCTGTGATTGTGCTGCTGGTCATAATTGCGCAGCTGTTCATGAGTGTGCGCCTTGGCATGATTGGGATGATCGTGTCTGTGCAACGTTTCTAAATCAATCTTTGCCTTCTTAGTACTTAGTAATTTTCCCAAGCTGAACCGAAACAATATTTCAAGCACAACGAATCACTGCTCTCCCTGATGAGATAATGACCCCTGCAGTAACCTAATCATTTCTTAACAAGAGCAAACTGCTCAGTCTGCTCGGTGCCAGTGGCGCCAACACGTACCCTGCAGCCACGTAAACATCGCTTAACAAGAGTTCGCCATCGCTCAGTCCGCCAGAAGGTGTTAGTGCTTTGCTCTAAAATTGATCTCAATATGACAAGAAAAGACGCTTGATAAGCGGCCAAGGTAATGCAGCGGCACTCAGGGTCTCTTAGGGCTCGGTTTATGTTCGGCTAGTAGCTGCTTGTCACGTTTATTCGAGGGGATTGCAGAGGATTTGCATGTTTATGTGGACTCAATGACCAAGTTTACGTAAGGTTTGCCAGTATTTTATCGCCGGACTCGGTTCGAGTGAGGCAAGATTTAATGGAGCTGTAAAGAATTCAACCTAATTATTAAGATGATGAAATATCATTCCGGCTGCGCCCTACTTTGTTATGGATAATAAAGGTTATAACAAATTCGTTCTTGTCTAGGTTGAGTAACAGGCATGCGAGTGCCGCTCTTCTCACTAAGGCGCGACGAAAGTTGTTTATGACCTCAAGTGTTACAAGATAGAATATTTACTGCCCCTGATAACGATTTCAGACAATGAAAAGTTGAGAGTGAATTCGTCCTATCTTAACAATGGAAAGTGAAGACACTTATAGCGTACAACTAAAGGAAATGAGTCATCCGTTTACAGCTTCAACCAACATTCAAGCGTCATGAAACATTGATGAAATATTATAAAGTACTTGTAGTAACACCGAAATTTTCACCACATCTGTATAATTCATAGAGCAATCCAAGGGATCGAAAAAAATCTCCATCGATTGAGAATTTTTTTTCAACTAACAACGCACTAAAGTACCAAACATTCCGTCCGCGAATTATTCGTTCGATGAGCATATAAAAAGTTTTTTAAGGATTGAAAGACTCGGCAGGTATAATAAATAATAATAATAATAGTAATAACAATAATAATAATATACCAGGTAATAGACTCGCCTGTAGGCAGGAGCGGTGCACACGAATGACGACACTAGGAGGGAACAGCTGGGCATCCCGAAGATGTAGCTAGCAGCGCACCACACACCCCAGTGCGGTGTTTCGAGCTCGGCAAATTTACACACGATTTTTTGCACGTGAGACACTGAACACGCGCTTCCTTGTCACTCGACTTTGATTTTCTTCCAATAAGTTGGTCTAACTAATGTAACTCACGGATGTAATATTCACTATCACCACAAACTTCACAGATAGTTCAGGACTTTTCAGTTAAAATGAGTATGAAATGCCTAAGTTAGACAGCATCATAGTTCACAGAGATTACTGAAATGAAAATTAAATCACATTAAGCGAGTAAATTTGTGCTATAATGTAAGTCTACACAAACAAACTTGAATTCATCGCATCAAGTTATCCAAGAAAAGCAATGAAAAAAATAAAAAAAACTAGTTTTACATAAACGCTCTAATAAGAAGAGGTATGGCAAGTTGAAGGAGCTTACATCCGTGTCCTTTTTGATGGGGTAATCGAGTATCGCACTCAGGCGTTACGTTACAACAGTTGGGAAAGGCTTGGGCAACTTAACAGCATCCAATTAACCGCACTCAAGAAGAGCTTTTAGAACTACACAGATCTGCTTTCTTCTTAAGAGACGCTGCAATGAAACTTAATGACCTGGTATGTAACGCACTTGTTCAAATCTTCACCTAGCTGACTATAAAAGCAGATAAATTTGTAACATCGTCATGAACAGACCAACTTTTTTCTGTGTCACTTTAGACGAGCATATTAATACGGAAACAAATCTTACGTCGCTGACTCGGGGTAACCTGCAAATTCGATGTTTTCCCGAACGTTGAAATGCGTGACCGTGCAGGTGTATATATGATCACGAATCAACTGTAAGGCATCAACAACAATTCGCATACTAATGGGAACCCAGTCAAAACTTATCTTGCTCGTTAAACACAGAACAGAGCATTGCAAAGCCGTAATTTTGCTGAAACAAACATCTATGCAGAACAGATTCGAAAATAACTCATTTTGTAGTCGGTGATCAACCTCATCCCAACATCCAGCTCGCAAACCACTTGAAATCCTGGTTCATGAGTTGAGTCCTGATCACAAGTGTTGCTTCTGAAACACTCAGATTACTTCACCGCAGTAAATCATTCTCTATATCAGAAAAATCATTGGACTAGTCCATTAATCCATAATTCTTATTCATATAAATAAGATTAATTATCGAGTTCCCGAGACAATCACAATTCGGATATTGCTTCAGATCAAGACATCAAAACAATGTAATCGAAATAGAGTTCAAGAAACGACCTAACACATTCAGAGCGGCAAATACAGTCTAAAGCTGAGATGTGTCCACTCTACCTGCATGGCCATGTCGTTCACACAAATTCCGAGATTTGTAATGCCTGCCACATGCCCAACTATATACCTAAGCCAAACGCTTCTCCGTGAGCTGATGAAGCATTGCACGATTTTTTGGTAACTCAATTGATACTCGTCAGACAGCATAATATTACTACGTGAAAATCTTACCTTGTCAATTATGATACAGTTGTAGATTTTCAGCTCGAAAGAAGTTCCGTGTGCATACGCTTCCCCATACTATGTAAAATATCAAACCTTCCTCACGCGAGCGCTGATACATCACTTGAGGGACTGATCACATTATCGAATGAATCAAAAGAAACAAAAAGTGCCCACAACTTGAATTACGTGAGAGGAATACTGAACATGAATTGCATTAGCTGCAACTTGTGCCTGCAACATCACGTAGAAAATGCACTCGCACGCGCTCTTGTCGACGTGGAGGGCCCACACACAGAAACATTATTGGGTCATGTACCGTAAAATGGGGTAACTTAGACCGGCGGGGTAACTTAGACCACTTTTCGTTTTTTAACAAAAACCCCCATAACTCAAAAACTATTTGACATAGAAAAATTTTGTCAATGGGCATTAAAGGCCTAATACTGAGACTACATAACACAATAGAAAGATTTGAAAAGTTTGCATATCTAATAGGTTAAAAAATTAAAAATGTGACCCATAAAAAAAATGCTATTATTTAAAGCCTGTCAGAGTACCCCCTCCAATTTTTTTATTTTTTTGGTTAAATAACTCCAGGTTTTGATGCATTGTAGTAGAACTCTTCTAGTTACATTCATTTCTCAGAGTGCATGGGCGGGCACCAAGATATTGATCCACACAAATTACAAGTCATTCCGACCGAGATTCTGTGAATGTCGAAAAGAATACAAGCTTTCCTATTAGTAAATTGGAGACAATCGCAAGATTTTCCAAGGATACGAAATTTCGAGCACCAAAATGAGAACTGAAACAATGCTCAGGAGGCGCACGGTCTGTTACACAGGTTCGCGCTGATAAAAAATCCTCGACACAAACAAAAACATAAATTGGAAAATGGCTTCGAAAAAGAGTAGAAAATCCAATTGTGAAGTCTATGACGGTAGGTACGTTAGATCATTCAGAAATACAGGGAAATGGTCAGCAAAAATGAGCCAAATGTCAACAAAGGTCAGCCATTTAAATGTTAAGCAAAAGAATGGCATGACATCAAAGAGCATAGTAGATTTGTAGACGCAATGAGTCATCAAGTGAACTACATGCAGCGCGCCTCTCCAGTCATGGGCTCGAAATTGGAAATAAAAAAACTCTCAACTCTCAATGGGATCTAATTTAACGTAAACGTATTGCACAATATGCATGTTAACCGGCTGAGAAGGTTTAAATCGTTACTAGATCACAAGCTTTTGTGATGAGAATAGAGCGTCTGATCTTCCTATTGAATGGATACTCGCGGCCAGAGAGAGGATTATTGCAAAAAATAAGTGCGAAACGAAAATCAAACTCTAGTCTAACGTCATTTTACGAAACTACCTCAGTACACCTAGTTCAACTACACTCAACATCGAATAGTAGTTGAAAGCAAACAAAATAAATTTAATTAACAAAATGCATTTGCATTTCAATGGGCAGCTTGAATATAGAAAAAGAACATCTCAACAGGCTAAACTCAGGTGAGCTCGACACAACAACACCTTGCTGGAGGGCTGCTGACCCAACACTGTTCGCCCGAGTCCGACCCATGTGGCGGCGGAGAACAGCCGTTCCTATGGCACCTGCAATTCTGGCTAACTTGCCGACGCGAACACTCACCATGACGTAATCCTGACGTCATTTCAGGCGCCTACCCCCTGCCACGCTTACGGTTAATGTTTCAAATTTATATTTACAGAACATGCAGGAGTAAAATCTGCCTTATAGGAATATTCGTCACTCTAAAACAATACATAAATGGTGATATGTGTTACATACATTTGCGTAATTTCAATACCTTAAATTATATTGAAGGGAAAATTTTGACCGGCCATTTTCTAAAATAAAAAATAACATGATCGGATTGCATTTACTAGTGATTTTAGGAAAACTAAGCATCATATTCTAGATTGTCCCCACATTGCAGATATGGTGGCAAATAAGAGGCGTTTAGTTATCAGTCATTATAAAAAATGTAACTCAGTAGGTACTCACTGCAGTGAGTGACAGACAGCGCATTTTCTCGTCACAAAAACGTGAAATTACGTACGGACAGACAGACGGACGGACATGGCGAGCACGATAGGGCATTTTTCAATAAATGAGAAAATGCGATAAAAATATTTGGGGTCCTACATATACCTATTTAGTGTTCTGAATTATCTTACCATTTAGGCAAACAGAAACAATGAACTTTGTTTTTAGGGTCAATTGCTATACCGTAAAAGGGGGTAAGTTTGACCACTTTCAGTTTTTTAACAAAAACCCCCAAAACTCAAAAACTATTTGACATAGAAAAATTTTGTCAATGGGCATTAAAGGCCTAATACTGAGGCTACGTAACACAATAGAAAGATTTAAAAAGTTTGCATATCTAATAGGTTAAAAAATGAAAAATGTGACCCACGAAAAAGAGCTATTATTTAAAGCCTGTCATAGAACCCCCTCCAATATTTTTATTTTTTGGTAAAATAACTCCAGGTTTCGGTGCATTGTAGTAGAACTCTTCTAGTTACATATGCAAATGACAAATTTGAGGGAAGTGTCATAGTTTGCAAATGGGGGCGCTGCCCCACAATGGGGGTACTTTGACCACCTAATGTCAGCCCTGACATTGTAATATTGACCGGCTTGGAAATAAAGTTAACATTACCATAGGTACCTATATAACATTTTCTATGTTTGATAGTACCGGTACACCTAATAATGTTTTTTCTTTATGTTTCAGACTCTACAGTCTTACATATGATAATTTTAACTTAATTTCCAAGCCGGTCAATATTACCCCGTTAAGGCTGACATTACGAGGTCAAAGTACCCCCATTGGGAGGCAGCGCCCCCCATTTGCAAACTATGACACTTCCCTCAAATTTGTCATTTGCATATGTAACCAGAAGAGTTCTTCTACAATGCACCAAAACCTGGAGTTATTTGGAGTTATTTTACCAAAAAATAAAATTGATTTTACCACCCAGTCAAAGATACCCCAAGAATGAGGATAACAATGACCATCACTTTTTTTGAAATTACATCAAAACTATGAGAGGCAGGTGCCAGCAATATATGGTGAGTGAACCTAGAGTATAGACCTGTATTTTGCATGCTTCAATTTGAGTTAATTTAGCTAGTAAAAAAATGGCATCATTTAAAAAAGTAGTCAAAGTAACCCCCTTTTACAGTAGATACCTACTAGAAATTGCACAAAAGCCACCAGTGTACCATTCAATGAAAGATGCACAACAAGCTACAGAATTTAGAAAGACAACATTTTAGCAATGGTACGTGATTGTGATAGATAATCACACTGATACACTGGTGATTCAACATGAAAAAAAAACATGAAACCATAAATTTCACAGATCATTTTATGTAATACCTTCTAATTACCAGGTAACTATCAATATCAATTTGTAATGCATGCAATGTGCATTCCAATCACTTGTGCTCTCCCAGTTTTTGATTAGATTGGTGATACTGGCACTTTTGGCACATTATATATCTATGCATACTCTCATTATTTTGTAATGTCCTCTAAAGAATAATCACCTTGATTTTACTTATTGAAGAAAGATTGTACAGTGTATAAATAAATAGTACTGTGTCAATGGATCAAAATAAAAAGCACCAGATGACTACTTTATACCACAGATTATAACATGATTTTTGCAACTCTGTTTTCATTTTTTATTATATTGTACTGGTTAATTTAATATCCCTCTAGAATTCCACACTGTCTACAAACAAAGTAATTACCAACATATCAAGCTGCAACTAGAGCTTTTCTGCAATTTTTTGAGCAGCAAAATTCCCGCAAGAATTATCTCCTATCTAATTGCTAATATGAGTGCATTCCAGACTTTAAGTGCACTGGGCTGCAAAATTCTAATCCAGCATTGTTTGAACAGAGACTGAGTCAGGCATGGAATACCTATATCTACTTGGTGAGCAGGAACTGGATTTTTTGAGTCATGGTTTTAGGGATTTGACAGCCGTAATTCCATTTTTTCAAACTGTGAATTCCATATCTTGGCATCATCAGCCATGAACAGCCATTTACAAGCCGTGAACTTATTTACAAAGTCCTGTGCACATCAGCACATGTTACCCCAAATATCTAATTTTACCCTGAAAACAGTCAAACAGTAACAATAACATTTGTCTTTAATTTAGTAGCAACTGAACACGTAATAATGCAGTCTGACAGCTCTAATATGACCGCAACTGGGCAATCTTCAACCAAACGTTTTGTCTTGACTCGTTATCATTACATTCTGCAGGATATTTTGGCAGGAGCATTGAAGTACTGCCAAGTGTTGACTGAGTGGGACTGTGGGAAAGGGATTTCATTTGTTTGTATTTTGGAGTTTGTAGATTCAAAATTATGTTAGATATTTTGGCAGACTAATATTTATTTGTGAGCTCTAAATTTTCAAGTGCAGCACGTTTCATACCTAGTTTACCACCTGTGGCTCTTATTTCCAGTCAAAATCGAATTTCACAATGGCAAAATTTCAATGTTGCAAGCAACATTGAAATAACTTAGATGGTCAACTTTTGGGAAGCTTGAAGTTTTGATTAAAATAAAGTAAATAATTAGTGTAAATCAGTTTTGTATCCTTGATGACTGACTAATTATTATATCAAGATCTTTTGGAGTCAGGTCAGAGCAGAAGAGTTTTAACTTGTTGTGAACACCAGATTTGCAAACTGAGGTTGGTAGATAGATCGTGCATAGCAATTCAAGATTCAACAGTTGGTGAAAGTTGAAAATTTTATGAAAAGGCATGTTTGCAAAGTACAAACTGCAATTTTTTCTGTCAATTAAAAGTACATGACATTAGACTAAAGATGAAGATTTCATACCTACTGAAATTATATGACATTAGAGCCACAATATTTCAGAAAAAAACAGGACTTTTCCTGACCTGGGTTGATCCATCTCAGGCATGGAATAGGTATATCTAATTGGTGAGCCGCAACTGGATTTTTCAAGCTGTGGTTATATGGGTTTGCCAGCCGCGATTCCATTTCTTTGAGCCGTGATTCAATTTCTTTGAGCCGTGAATTCCATATCTTGGCCATGAAAAGCCATTTAGGGTAAAAGCACAAATGACACCATATTCCAACACCTTCAGGATGTAGCAAGAAAGAATTGGCTATAAATAGATCACCGTATGCGCAACTCAAGTTCTGATTGGTTTGCCTCACTCTCAAAATACCACACTATGCACCAGCAATGATGAAACGTCACAAACTGTTGCCATCTTCATTTAAAAGCATTAGAATTCAAATCTACAAAATCACTGAATTCCTACATGTGTGATGTGTGTGACTGTGACTAAATGCAGCATATTGTGAGACTAATTTTGACAGCGCTTCAAAATCATAATTCGTAATTCTGACACGGGTTACAAATTATGAACACGGGTTGGCTTTAAAACAGAATTCCATCCTTTGTTGGAATTTCAAAGCCTTGTGTGAGCTGTGTCAGAATACGACACAGCTTGGAAGTTGGAACGAGCTGTGTTTGCCTAATTCCAAGCTGTGTCAGAATTGGTTTTTATGTGCCTAAAAGGCTAAAAACGTCTCTTAAATTACCATCAACCGGTGCTATTCGGGACGATTTTTAACGTTTTTATTCATAACTGCTTACCATGAAACATTTCATAAACAAGTTTAGGCTCATTTCAAAGCTCTTTGCAGGGCTATTGCATGGCTTCTCCAAAAAAAATCCATATGCTATTTCTAAGGTGCCAGAAGCAAAAAAAGAGTGTCCCAAGTAGCCCTGTTGAACGGGGCTACTTGGGACGCTTGGAATAAAATTTAATTTTAAACATTTGAAGCATGCAGAGTCAGAGTGTACTCATCCATTACTAACAGGTAACAGTGCAGTACCTACCGTCAGTCATCATATAATTTCAGTAGGCTACTGAAATTATATGATATTAGAGCTGCAATGTTAATCTGTGGCAAAATATTCAGAAGAAATAGGGCTTTCCCTGACCTGATCCATCTCAGGTCCATCACCGTCCATGAGAATGATGAGATTATTATTTGAGTCTTAGGATACAGGCATGGAATATATCTACTTGGCGAGCCGCGACTGAATTTTTCGAGCCGTGGTTTTATGGATTTGCCAGCTTCCCGTGTATGCTGGTTGGCAGTCGTCAGAAGTTTATTGTGAAAGGGTCCCATTAGTTGGCAGTCGTTGAAAAAGATAAATGACCTATTATTTTAGCTCGAAAGTCGTTGTAAAGTAAAAAAATTGGTCGATAACTTCAGCAAAAGTCGTTGAAATTACAACGACTATTGCCATTGTATGAGACCTGGAGAATGTGGGATTTAATTTGTTTGTATTTTAGAGTTTGTATAGTCAAAATTATGTTAGATATTTTGGTAGACTAATATTTATTTGTGAGCTCTAAATTTTCCAGTGCAGCGTGTTTTATAGCCAGTTTACTGCCCAACGCTCTTATTTCCAGTCAAAATCGAATTCCACAATGGCAAAATTTCAACGTTGCAAGCAACAATAATAACTTTGAATGTCAACTTTTGAAAAGCTTGAAGTTTTGAATAAAATAAAGAAAATAATTAGTGTAAATCAGTTTTGTATCCTTGACAAGTAAGGAGTAAATGATGACTGACTAGCTAATTATTAAATCAAGATGATAAGATCTTTTGAAGTCAGATAAAAGCAGAAAAGCTTCAACTCGTTGTGAACACTGGAATTGCGAACTGAGGTCAGGTCAATCTAGATCCTGCATAGCAATTCAAGGTTCAACAGTTAGTGTTAGTGGAAGTTGAAAATTTTATGAAATGGCACGTTTGCAAAGTACGAACTGCAATTTTTTCAGTCAAACCAAAATACATGACATTAGAGATGAAGATTTCATACCTACTGAAATTATATGATATTAGAGCCACAATATTTCAGAAAAAAGCAGGACTTTTCCTGACCCGGGTTGATCCATCAGTTCAGTTCACTGAGTTCAGCACTCAGCAGAGCATCACATTTTCACACCTGATCGAAATCGAATCGCATAAAAATTGGTTCCAAATCACGTTACATACTAACCTAACAGTATATATGATTGAAAGGAAGTTATCAAATCTCTGTTCAATATTGAAGCGTTGAAACAAGCGCGGATCAAATCATCAATCACATATTCACAATCAAAGCCTCATCCCTTCACAATCACAACGAAGTGAAGGGATGTCAAACTACATGTCACCATTTCACCGAACACCGTAATTGCAATGTCCGACATCGCGGATTTGATTGAATATAATCCTCGTACAGTTGCGAAACCGTCATTATTAAAACTTTATTGTAAATTAATATAAATTAGCGATTTCTCGATTTTTAATCTGAGCAGTGACGGAATAAAATATTCCAAGAAATTTATTTTTGGTAATTTTCATAATAATTCATTTTGCTGGGATAAATGAATTATGGATTTTAATTATTTTTTCAAATAAAGCATGCCTACTGATAAATCATTCAGAATTTATCCTAAAAATTTAATTGAATGAGTAGATAATGTCAGCGAGGATCGCACCCATCAAATATTCATTTATCGCAAAAATCTGTATTGGAACCTCGAATAAAACACATGCTTATACAGATTCACATTGCCTCAGTATACCATCCTTTAAAAATATATAAAAAGCCTCAAAAATATAGAGTGAACATTTATAATGTGTTAAAGAAAACTCTTTGATATTTATATTTCACTGGGCCACCCAGTTTGAGAACTCTCAGATGGGCTGGGTGGCCCAGTGGTCCAAGTTCCTGAGTACCAAGATTGGAGCAGAGCGGTGTGGGTTCGATCCCAGCTCTGTGCGCTAGTTTCTGGTCAAAATCGGCAAGGGGACCAAGTGATTAAGAAAAAATAATTTGAAGCAGTGAGTTTCGAGTTCAAGCCCGCAACATGCTGTGGATGCTCTACAATGTTAAGAATTGGCAACACGCCTACGGTCTAAAAAACGCTGAAACAGCTATATTATTATATTTTACCAACCGTAGATGCAAGGTCTGTGGATTGGAGATTATGAGCTCAAATCTGCTTCCAACCGGCTAATAAATTGCTGACAATAAAATCCCAAGAAGCCAAAATATTTTATAAAAGAATGTGAGCCATCGCTCGGTGAGGTGGAGTTGACGGTTCAGGGACTATGGCTAATTACCGATGGTAATGTGCTGACGTACGTAAAAGTAAAGGACAATTAAGGGCAGTTGTTAACAGAAACACAAGTAAATATATGTACGGCGAGTTCAAAACCGACTTGGATGTTGTCACGCTCGACTGAAATTCGCAGGAGTGATTAATATGCTTCAAAACAAAGCCAAGTTTAAACAACTTCAAGCATTACGATATCATTATTCAAATAACTGTGATCGAATTGGTGATCGAATTGCACAAGGAGATCCTGTAGAGTTACTGTCTACCATCAAGTGTTTACCGCTTACCGCCGACTAATAACACATATTAATCGTTAATAAATAGTATTAGTTCTTTTTGATACTAAGTCCGCTAATAAATAACATAATGAGGAAATTAACAGTTTGAATTTAATGGTGGACAGATGTGACCATGTAACAATCGAAAATTCTTGCGAGATGATCAGGTGTTGGGCACCAAAAATGATCTGCTGCAGAAAGAAAAACTACCAAAAAATGTCTATAACCCATCAGTGTTTGCCCATGATTTTGACTGTCATCGCGTAGTGATGCGAACCGCTATTGACATGCGTAGTACATTTTTTAGAAGTCCTGGCACAGACTGATGAAAAGGCATTTATGAAAAGTGTGACGCAAGAAGAGACAGATCTATATAATTTTAATATGAAATGTCGGACTCTGAACCATCGCATCGCATTAAGTGACGGAATGTCTTAAGATTCTGGTAAATTGCATGCCCCATTAATGGCGATGTTCTCGGTAAAGAGAGATTTATCCCTACAGGGGAAGAGCGAGCACCTTCGAAATAAGAGGAAAGAACAAGTTTTCCTTAATGTGTCGTGCTCTGTCATGATGAGTGCAGTTCAACGATTAGTTCACACCGTGGGGTCTTATGGAAAAAGTGCTTTTCGTTGAATCTAGTGCAGACGGCAAATGCTAAGCGCATGCTAGTTTGGATTTCTTCGTGTGATTTACATACCTCCAAATTTGCACATGTGTTTGCATTTACACGACCTTAAAAAATGTGAATAATTTCATAAAAGGTTCTTAAAAGAACCTAAGTATAATTCTTTACATGAGCCAAAATTCGTGAAACTTGAATTTAAAAATCATTAAAATATGCAATATAACTATAGCGTACAAATTTTGTTCTTCAATTTCTCTAATGTTATGAAAATAATGCATATCGAATAACATAGATATTGTGGCGTAGGGGCTGAAAATCAGACCCTGTTTTGCCTGTCTTAAATTCGAGACATTGCAAAATTTTAACTTCTAAGTCAAGGTCTCAAACCCACAACTTGCATATAATATTGTTCAGTCTTCAACCAACAGCTATCTTCTCAGCATTAAAATTAAAAAAATATAACTCAGTACTCACGGCAGTGAGTGACAGAGAGCGCATTTTCTCGTGCATAAATCAGTTTTCATTGCGATTAGTACAGTGCATTACAGCTAGAGATGTCGTATCTTTGATACAGGCATGCCCGCTTCTTAAAATCGACTAAAACGTGAAGTCACGGACGGATAGACAGACATTTCGATTTGCCAGTTCAAACTAAAAATATTGTTCGATATATTGAAAAAACTAATAAGAAAATTGCGAATAAAACAAATTCTCTGGTCTTCAATGATACCTATAAATTTGCACATGTGTTTTCATTTACACGACCATGGTAATTAGGGTGAGCGAATGTGGGCATCTTTAAAGAATAAGTTTGAGAGTCGTGAGAAAATCCGCAGCTAAGTATCGTTTGTCGGTTACGATCGAAGCTTGTGAAAGACAATCTGTTATGTATACTTCGGCATGCATGGCATTTATAGTATACAAGTATATGTCAAATTTATTCACGAATTTCAGACCAAGTTCAAAACGACATCTGTCGCCAACGAATAGATTTGATTTTTTATTTCAGAATTTTCCTCAATTTATAACTAAATTTGAATTCATATATAATAATTATAAAATTGACGTCGCATGATTATTTCGGGGAAATCCGGAAGTCTTTCAAGATGTTGCCATCGTTTGATGCAAAATTGTGCTTTTATTGCTGTACTAGTGTTCAATTTTATAATTGTTCTTATCGTAGCTTAAAATTATTATAAACACTTCGCAAATTGTGTTTGTTATAGTTGACTATGATTTTTGGATGCTGTTGACTATTGTTTCTATTATTATACACATAGCCTGTCACTGACATTTAAAGGGGTTACGGATGACAATATGTACAGGACTAAGTTAGCAAGATGTCTAAATCTTATCTTATTCTAACAATACTACCGAGATCACTACACATCTAAAATTGTTCTGTCTTCAACCAACAGCTATTTTCTTAGCATTAAAATGAAAAAAAAAAACAAATCGATAACCATTCAAATTAAAGTGTGCTCGAATAAGTTTTTTGCTAACCGATTCACGCCTGCAAAAAAATGAAAAAAAAAACGCATTATTACGCTATCACTATAANAACCATACTTAAACACACACTACGTATAAACTGATTTAATGAGCTTCGCCATCTGATCTGCTCATCCAGGCGACAACATTTCTTCTCGCTTCGAATCACCGATATGTGGAATAGCATTCCCAATTACGTCGTTGACGCTCCGAGTATAAGCGCATTCAAGAACAGACTAGATAAAGCTATGGGGAAATATATGTTCAGACTTGAAAATCCTTGCACCATATCGAACCCGGTGGAAGAAGTCTAGTAGCTATTCCAGACTATTGTCAGTATGGAGAAGGATCTGTTTTTATGTAGATCTCCTGTGGACAAGTCATGAAAAGTACACGAATCGGTGACAGGACACATCAGGCCTATTCGCTAGAGCCAACATCATTATGCTATGCTATCATTGCTATGATATGATAATGTCATGAGAAACATCAATAAATTCATTTTAATAAAGTATACCTAAAAAATAAACTATTTTTGTAATCAAATATTTAGAAAATATTATATGGGTAACTTCTATGTTTTCAACTAATTAGTAATGAGTCATGAGAGCTGAAGACTGCTAACGACGCACTCTTCAGCTTATAGAAAAGAATAGATGTGTCGGCACTGAAGAAATAGGCCCATGGCCTGTTGCCGATTCTTGTACTTTTCGTGACTTATTAGGTTATTATATGAAAACCCTTATAAATATAATAAGCGACTTCAATTGAATTTCCTATATGAGTGGCACCAGAAGTTTAATTAAGTACAGCTGATTTCAGTCTATCAGGGAGGCTGTTCCACATGTCGGTGACTCGAAGCGAGAAGAATTATTGTTATCTTTTGCTTTTTACTATAACCAACTTGACTTGAGACAGACCATGAATGATGTTACTATACCAGAGTTAGGGTATAAAAGAATCACCATAAAGCAGCCGGTTGTACGGAATAAATATAAAAAATAATTCAATTGGCTACCCAGTCCAGCAGGAGATCCTGCTTTAACTCGTCTGCTAAACATCGCTCAAGCGATCAACACGTTGGTGCCCAACTCCGCGAACCAATACTTGTAGTGGTTGTTAACTTTCAAGACCTTATCCAAGTTTTTTAATAAAACTATAGATACTAAAAATTTAATCTGAATTCGTCTCCTATCACTTGATGTTCAGTGAACAAACAAGTCCCGCTTCAAACCCCTTTTTGGGGTTGAGAACCTTCCTCTTCGGACTGCTTCAAGCACCGCAGGTACCAGCTCTCAACAATGGGGACATGCAAGGGCCTCAAACTCGTGTTAAAAATATGCTAAATTAATGCATCTTTCAGTTCGAAATTGTTTCATAAGAGGGTTTGTAAATTGGCTATCTACAGTAATACAGTAAACCAGAATGATATCTGCATTTGCAGATTTCTGCATTTAAAAGCGTTGATCAAATTATTCACATAGGTCCAACTGAATTGGTTGCCTTAAATATATTAAATTGCATCTATTACATATGGTATGTTTAAAAAGCGTACGAATATATTGACATTTAGTGCAAGTGTTTATAACAAGCCAGTGTTGAGAGATGAGGGTCTAAATCGGATAAGTGCAAAATGCCGCAGTGATTTAAAGTGCATTACGCTTTTCACTGAAAATTTTGATTTGATAATGGTCCTTGGACTGACAGTTGCTGTTTACGAAAAACGTATTTGTTGTGTAGTGACGATCACACTATTAATGTAGCCACGATAGAGCCTTAATGTGCAACAATGGCTCGACAATTACCACTCCTACGTTCCTCATCAGGAAAAATCAATCAGCCCTCGGAGTGTATAAATCAAGTTAGACTTCGAATTTCCACAACATTTAGGATAAGTCAATATATATTGTTTTTAATAGCATTTGTTTATTACCGTCAATGGGTGACTAGCTGCTTACGTGTTTTGGACTTCTTGTATCGTGCAGTGATGGTTGTTCATGAAGTCGCACTCGGTAGCGATAGCACTGGCAGGATGACCTTCGAATGCTTGATCGTTTATGGCAAGTATGATTTTGTAAAAGGTACAAAAAATTCACAGAAATAATTTCATCGATTTTATTTCTGAAATTTTACTGCATTTCAGAAACGCGTTTGAAACATATTTGCCGGTGTCGTTTATCTATGGCCAAAAATACCCAAGATGCTTGTTATACCGTCACGCGTGACTCGCTCACTAGCTTTTTAACTAAGAAAATGAAACTTACGAGTTTCAAAATATTTTATTTCCTATTTAATGCTTAAATTAACAGGAGTGTCCACGCTCAAGACGGGCGAGGAAATTAATTTTTATCAAGAAGTTATGAATGGCGAAGTCTGCCCCGAACATGAGAGCCAGGCCGCAATCCTGACCGCAATGCCCGCTCAATATTAGGGGTCCCCGCCCCCCCGGTGACGTCACACGAGGGCGGGACGACCGGCACCTCTCGTATGATCTTTTAAAGGCCCGTGCCAGTTTATTAATTAATGGCGGCCGCGAGGTGATCAACGTGTTGAGAGCCATAAGCGACGTCGCCATCAGCACCTGCCTGCTGGCACGAACTATACTGATGCGGACGAGATGATACACTCACAGAAATTAATGAGACTTTGTCCAAATATCGATGCACTTCTACCCTTATTTTGGTCATTTCATATTTACCAAATTTTGCCCGGAAAAAGGATTTATCAGAGCAGCAATTATGACCCTATTTGCACAATAAGACCCATTGAACTCGGCAAATTGCTAATGAAAAAGCTGAAGGGACATGGAATCGCCGTTGTGAAGTTAATTTGAATTATATCAACGATAAAACTTAACATTTTTTTGTGCGGGTCATATTGAGTGTTGTCATTGAAATTGAACTATTGATGCCAATGTTCATTGTGAAGTAAACTTGAATTAACGCCAAACAAAGGATATCAAAAAAACAAGAAGCCAGCAGAACAAAATGCGTTTTGTTAGATAATTACAGGCCTTTGTTATAGAATAGAATAGAAGTGTCGGCGTTGAAGACATAGGCCCATGGCCTGTTGCCGATTCTTGAACTTTTCGTGACTTGATTCACAAGGGAT
>NW_025936914.1:8530-12184 GCF_000764305.2 Hyalella azteca | reverse complement strand
CTGATGCCCAACAATGAGGCGGGTGGTATGACGGCACGGAATGGGACGGGTGGTAGCACGGCAGGCTGGTTGTTATCTCGCTGTTCTCTCTAGAGGTTCTTTTGTTCTGCTTTGTGTAAGCGCCCTGGTTCACGGAGAGGCTTTTAGACAGCCAGCTTAGCTCTTCTATGGCTTTATTAGACGCGGCTTTTGTGCTCGCAACCCTCGCCTCTACCCTCTTTTTCCTCCCTCTTTACCCTCCTTCTGTCTCTTTCTCTCGTTTCTTTCCTTCTATTATCTTCCCTCTTTTTCTTCATTCCCTCTTTACCTCCCCTCATATTCCCTCCCTCAAATTCCTTCCATCCTTTCCCTTCTCTATTTTATCATCCCTTTTTTGCCTTCTTTATTTCTCCTTCACTTCTTTTCATTCCCTCATTTTACTTCCGTCATTTTCCCTTCCTTATTTTCCATCTCCTTTTTCCTTCCCTTATGTCCCCCTTTTTCTTTCCTTACTATTTTCCTCCGTCTCTTTTATTTCTTTCCTCTTATCCTTTGCCTTCCTCTATTTTTAGAC
Organism: Hyalella azteca; assembly: GCF_000764305.2. Classification (NCBI taxonomy): domain Eukaryota; kingdom Metazoa; phylum Arthropoda; class Malacostraca; order Amphipoda; family Hyalellidae; genus Hyalella; species Hyalella azteca. Next base: position 11,631 of record NW_025936914.1, on the reverse strand, counting down.
TTTCTCACTTTCTTTTCTTATTTTCGCGTTTCTGGCAGAAAATTTATATGAAGATGGCAAAAATATTAAATTTCTCCTTCAACTCCTTTTCCCCATATTCGCTTCCCACTCATCATTATCCAATTTTTTGCATTCTTCTCTTCCCCAACAACCCTTTCCCTTCCTTTCTTTTCCCAATCTTCTTACGTACCCTTCTTTCCTTTTCTTTCTCTTCTTCTCTTATCCACCCTCTTCAACCCTCCTTTTCTTCCTCTGTCTCTCTCGGTTCCACGCCTTATATTCTTCTCATTATACATATGTTGTTATTATCTCTCTTTGTCATCATTTCTTTCCGTACGTGGCTCTTTATCCACCTATCCTCATCTAACTCATATTCCTAATTTTTCTTTCTTATTCATTTTCACGATGCCTGTTTCATCGTTGCTTCTAACATCTATTATGTATTTGCTCCACTTTCTCTCTTCCTCTCCTCACTCCCTTTTCCCCACTCTTATACTCATGCACATTGATTCACCTTCGCCAATTTTTCTTAACATTTTTTAAAATTCTCATCTTCACAAAACGCGGTCATGAGGTTCCATCAATGTGCAGGCAGCTCAGGTGAGACCACTTACTTTTCTTAAACTCTAGTGATCTATTGGCCGTCGAAGCGAAACTTCCAATCACGCACAACGTTGATTTTTAATGTAAGAGGAATTTTGGGAATATGCTAAATGGACACATTTCTTAGAGTGTACATTATTGAACTCAATTCCTACAATATGCTCTGTGCCGGACGCACTTCTTACATTATACAGTATTTGACTAGGTTCCAACAATGTCAAGTCCGCTGTGTGAGTGCAATACTTCCTTTGTCTGCAGTACTCAGCCGACGTAAAAAAGAGTATGCGGTGGCCCTCGATTTGTCGTGTGTTTGTCTAATGCAGGCTTTGTGATGTGCACGAGAGGGTCGCAGGATTTAGTCTGCGTCCTAGGGCAATGTGATGACTAAATCAACAAGCCCTCCCTCTTCATCTGTTGATGTGGGTAGCATCCTCATCAGTCTCATCATCCTCCCCTGGGGGGAAGGGAGGGAACCTACATCGCCACCCCGTCACGGTCGATACGCGACTATCCTCAGACTGCCCTGAACTGCTCTGAATTGCCATTAAATGCCCTGAACTGTTCTGAACTGCCATGAAATGCCCTGAACTACTCTGAACTGCTCTGAAATGCCCTGAACTGCTCTGAACTTCCATGAAATGCCCTGAACTGCCATGAAATGCCCTGAACTGCTCTGAATTGCCATTAAATGCCCTGAACTGTCATGGACTTCCATGAAATGCCCTGAACTGTCATGAAATGCCTTGAACTGCTCTGAACTGCCAATTAATGCCCTGAACTTCCATCAGACGTCATTGAACTGCCCTCAGACGGCCCTGAACTACCCTGAAGCGACTAGCCATGTTCTGCTCGTAACATCGGTAGACTTTAAAATGGACTCTATACCACATAAGAACTGTTTGGTTAAAAATAATGCCAGTTTTATTGAGGACATATTTTGAGTTTAATCTCTCAAGCTTTCGAATAAGAGGTACAGTAACAGGGTCAATAAGTCTTAAAATTTGGCCAAATGGAAGGTTAGGTAAATCCTGCGACGGTTTTCGCTCATCACTGAGCATCTTCAGGCAACGAGGCATGATTCGTAAATTGGCATGACTACTACAACCTTATCAAGACGGCTCACAATGCATTTAGTTTCTGGTGGACCAAAAACACACGCCATGGATAACCACAACACTAAATTAACCCGGGAAGAATTGGTACAAAATACAAAAATCCTTCGTCATGAATCAGACTACAACAGACTACAAATAATGGAAGCAATTCTAATCCAACGGAAAAAGCCATACCTAAACAACCAAACGACTGGATCCGAACGCACTTTGAAACTTCATAACTAGAACAAGTGTACAACCGACTGTATAAGAACCTTACCAATGAAGGACTCTATACCACTAAAGGACTCTATACCACATAAGGACTCTATACCACATAAGAACTCTATACCACATAAGGACTCTATACCACTCCACTCTAATATGTTTTGCAGTCGTCAAGTTTGGCTGTGCAGTGCTCTACATTGTTCTATTATAGTTTTGCTTTGTTCTACTCTCTTTTTCGGGTTTTTCTTCACTTGTATCGATTTTTCTGTGCTTGCTCTGCATTATCCTTCCTTCCTTAAATAATCTTCTTTCTTCTCTGACTGGCTCTATCCTCGCTCTGCCCTGCCCTACTTACCACATAAGGACTCTATACCACATAAGGACTCTATACCACATAAGGACTCTATACCACTCCACTCTAACTTATTATGCAGTCGTCAAGTTTGGTTGTGCAGTGCTCTACATTGCTCTATTTTAGCTTTGCTTTATTCTGCTCGCTCTTCGTGTTTTCTACCCAACCCTTACTCTGCCCTGCCCTACCCTCACTCTGCCCTGCCCTACCCTCACTCTGCCCTGCCCTACCCTCATTGCCCTGCCCTACCCTCACTCTACCCTGTCCTACCCTCACTCTACCCTCAACCTCACGCCGCCCAGCCCTACCTTTACTCTGCCCTGCCCTACCTTCACTTTGCCCTGCCCTACCTTCACTTTGCCCTGCCCTACCCTCAATCTGCCCCGCCCTACCCTCACTCTGCCCTGCCCTATCCTAGCTCCAAGACCTGCTCTACCCTCGCTCTGCCCTGCCCTACCCTCACTCTGCCCTGCCCTATCCTAGCTCCAAGACCTACTCTACCCTCACTCTATCTTGCCCTACCCTCACCTTTCCCTACCCTACCCTCGTCATAAGTCCTACCCTCACTAGAGGGGAGTTCTAAGTTAAATAAAACCTATCTTTGTTTGCTGTGCTTGCGTCTGACAGCAGCAGATCAACCAGCTTTTATCGTCCTAAATGAATCTAATAGATTCACACAACTAAACATCCGCACAACAAAACATCCACAAACCTAAACATCCACACAACTAAACATCCACACAACTTAACATCCACACAACTAAACATCCACACAACTAAACATCCACACAACTAAACATCCACACAACTAAACATCCACACAA
>NW_025936914.1:0-7713 GCF_000764305.2 Hyalella azteca | reverse complement strand
ACGTACAGTGCACAGTAACTGTAGACACGTACAGTGCACAGTAACTGTACACACGTACAGTGCACAGTAACTGTACACAAGTATAGTGCACAGTAACTGTACACACGTACAGTGCACAGTAACTGTACACACGTACAGTGCACAGTAACTGTACACACGTACAGTGCACAGTAACTGTACACAAGTATAGTGCACAGTAACTGTACGCACGTACAGTGCACAGTAACTGTACGCACGTACAGTGCACAGTAACTGTACACACGTACAGTGCACAGTAACTGTACATACGTACAGTGAAAAGTAGCTGTACAGTCGTGCGATGTGCGTAGAGTAGGAGGTAATGGGATATCGAATGGGTTGAATAGAATATCTAAAGGGTCGCCAAGTAATGGTCGCCGAAGCTTGTAATGGCCGCGGCTAATGGTCGCTGCAACTTGTAGTGGCCGCGGCTAATGGTCGCCGTAGCCAGCAAGCAATAGTGGCCGCAACTAATGGTCGCCGCAGCTTGTAGTGGTCGTAGCTAATGGTCACCACAGCTAATGGTCGCCGTAGCTTGTAGTGGTCGTAGCTAATGGTCGCCGCAGCTTGTAATGGCCGGAGCAAATGGTCGCCGTAGCTTGTAGTGGTCGTAGCTAATGGTGGCCGTAGCCAGCAGGCACTAGTGGCCGCAGCTAATGGTTAGCTGCAATAATGGCTGTGTTCTGATGGCCCCGAGAAGAAGGTGCAAATTGCAGCGGCCGGATCGCAGGCGGTAGTTTGGGCGCTGGGCTGTAATTTGTTGGGCAGGTTGCGGCGCTCGCGGGTTGTGCTCTAGCCCGACACAAAACAAACACCAGGCGCTATTGTGGCGGGTCACCAGCGCCACACTTACAACACTAACGACATGCCGACACCGACAAGTGGCGGGGGCTGTGGCGGGCGCGGTGAGTGGTGGTGAGGTGGGGAGGATGAGGGGTTTTATGGGGACTGGTTAGAAACGTATGGTGCGTGTTGAGATGAGCTTGGTTTTGCGGCGAGTTGGTGGGCTGAAAATCTCCGTGGAAAGTTTGTGGGTTGAAAATCTCTGTTGAGAGTTGTGTTGAAAATCTCCGTGGAAAGTTTGTGTGTTGAAAATCTCCGTGGAAAGTTGGTGGGTTGACAATTTCTGTTGAGAGTTGTGGGTTGAAGAGCTGCTTTGAAAGTTGGTGAGCTGGAAAGCTATGTTGATTGGTAGAATATTGGTGAGTTTAGAAGTTGAGTAGAATGTCATAGGATTGATAAGCTGTGCTGTACGACTGGGGTTTGGAAGGCTGTGTAGCACATGTTGGTGCAATGCTCACCATTGATGGGTTGAAATGGTGCATCAAATGTATGTGGGTTGAAATTATACATCTGGATTTATCGGCTGCAACGATGCATTCAATGTATGTGGATTGAAATTACTCGTCAAATGTCTACCGGTTGAAATGATGAATAAAATGTCTGTAAGTTGAAAAGCTGTCCTTAAAGTCATGTAGCAGCGTCTTTAAGGAAGTTCGGGTTGAGGTTGGCGCTGGATAATAACAAGGAAAATAAAGTGTAGCATAAAAAATGTTTCGTAAAATTATAGCCGTCTTATGGGCGGCCGCACTTGGGCCGAGCCTCGTTCTCGACAACGTTAACTGGTGCCATAAAAACCGCAGATGCCGGAGCAGGAATTTGCAGGCACGAATTTTAGCAACTTGATTGCCAATCCTTGAAGGATTGGCGGCGATGTCCACAATCCCGATCGCTCCTAAATTGCCGACGCTCAAAGAATGCGAACCTTTTGCTTTTTTGTCCCTGCTTGCAATTTGTTTTGCTCGCTTGTTTCTGCTCTTAATTTTGATGACTCTTGCTGATAAGTTATTTATTCATAATGATAAATAAGTGTGAGCTGAGATTTTCTTCTCAACTTTATATTGTTGAAATTCAAATTGGTTTGTCCGCCCACGTTTCGTGTATTAAATTCAACGTCCAGTTCTTGCATAAATGATGGTAAATGGAAGGCACAGTCCTGCGTAGGGTCTGAGATATGCATGAGAATGGGCGTGTTACGCATGCGTTTACATTATGCGCTACATTATACGCTACGCCTGCTCGGCATTATTCGCTACGCCTGCTCAGTATTCATCGCGTCGTCGGCGTATCGTATCCAACATCGCGCGTAATCAGCGCTCTGCCCACAAACGCCGGTGATTTACGAGCATACAACGGTGCTGAACTGCCATGAATCAGCACCGGATCAGCGCTGGCCGGTCGTGGTCATGGTGTATTGCGTTGAACTGCCATGAATCAGCGCCGGATCAGCGTCGGCTCGTTGAACTGCCATGAATTAGCGCCGGATCAGCGCTGGCCGGTCGTGGTCATGGTGTATTGCGTTGAACTGCCATGAATTAGCGCCGGATCAGCGTCGGCCTGTTGTAGTCATGGTGGACTGCGTTGAACTGCCATGAAAAAGCGCCGGATCGACGTCGGCTGGTCGCGGTTACGTTGAACTGCGCTGAATTGCCACGAATCAGCGCTAAATCTATTGAAACTCGAAGGCCGAACGCGGATTGCGGCCTGTGTACGTACGCACCCCGCCCGTAAATTTTCACTGCGTACGTCTTGATTACTTTAATCTAATAATCGAGCTACATTTGATAGTCAGTACCCGCACCCTTGATTATCACCTAATTAGATACAGCGGCCGTAACCTGACCGTCCTACAACGGTCGTAGTATAAAGCTAAAACTGCGCACCACAGCGAAGACACCCTTAAATTGTTAGGGCACTCTTAGCTACACTCATAAAAATCATTGGAGCATCTTGTCGAAATACCGATACATCTTTTGCGCGTGATATTTATTCGAGCGGGCTGAACTGGGTCAGGTCGGGATGTCCCAAACATGGGCAAAAAGTAATTGTTATTTGGACAAAGCCTCGCTTATTTTGGTGAGTATATGGCATTGCGGGTGATAAGACTCACGCCTGATAAGCAACAGTCTATCAGAACCATCAGCCCGCGCCATCATCAGCTCCCGAAGCCTTATATATCAGGGAAACCCCTGCATAGAATAACCTGATTATTATTTCTCCTCTCTATCCATCCTGCAAAAAATGATTCTAATATTATTTACCATTATTAATCTGTATTCGCGTTCCTGAATTTCGGGATTTTTAAGATACCGAGAAATATTCAAGGCGTTTATTGCAATCAACCCATTCAAATTATCTGTCAAATTAATGTATTTTACTAGTAGTTTTATTCAGATTTTGGTTAACTCAACGCACGGGGGAACACAAGGGAGTTCACGTCGTGTGAAAATTCTCCCACTTCGCTCTCTCTTACACTAATTCTCCTACAGCTCCCAATAACTGCCCCTTAATAAAATAGAACTTCAATATAAGAAGCACTATAAGTCTTTACTACAAGGAATTTCTACAAGTGAAAATAATCAATTATGATCTTCCCCAAAATCATGTTGCAGATAATTTGTATTATTTTTCATTATAGTTCCCTAATTTAAATTATATCGGTTAATAAGTTATCTATTGTTAATCTTTAATATCAATTCAAATAGTATTATTAATAATAACTCTTGATGCAGTCATGGCCTCCATAACGAGTTATTTTGTTAACACGTATAGAAGCATCAGAAAATAACGTTACTGAATTACGCATTACCTTCTCCTGGTAATCGCGGTATCGCTGATTACCGCGGTGCTCGTATCTCGGGTATCTTATCTGCTGATAACGTATCTTCTGTCACTCGTGTCCTGGGTGTTAAACTTTCGTCGCTTATCGGTGGCCGTTTAAAGCCCGACCTGTCGAATGCAACAAAAGTTAGCAACATTTTTGTGTTGCCTACTTTTTATAGGTGCGTTATCGGCGGCCAGAGGCCGACTGATACTGCGTCAGGTAGGCTTATCAGAAATACGAATTCGTTGAAATACGAATTCGTTGAAACTCGGCAGCGCGGCCTATGTTTTAGCGCAGCTCATAATTCAAGTGTGTTTGGTAGTTCCAACACATTATTGATAACGTAAACACTTATCATAGCATTAAGATGCATTGTATATCAGAACAAGGATCCAGCAAGTGGTCACAATGAACTGAAGGATTATTCTAATAACCCGCTTTAATCCTTTAATCGTTCGATTTTAGATGACCCATCTAAACGATTTTATATGACCCATCTAAAATCCAAAAAAAGGCATTAACGTAAATAAGAGAAGTATTGGTACTTAGCTTGACTTATAACAGCTTATTTAATACAATTACACACAATCCATAGCTATCACAAACAAAAATTTGAAATGTCTTGCAGTAATAACCTTTAACGAAAATTGTGCCAACATGCAATGCAGCAACAGTAGCTGCATGGCTGACAGGTTTGAAGGTGGCGTATGTCGAACGCTTACAAACGGAACAGAATTTTTTGCATGAAAATACTAGTAACGGCTAAAGATAAAACATTAATGAAATTGAATAAACATCAAATGACATAAAATACAAGTGACAATGTAAGCAGTATATAATTGTTTGAAGGAGATCATGCCTATATAGAAATATCGTGATAAAAAAATGTCGACGGATGAAGGGTGGTAACATCTATATAAAACTTTTTTCTATGGTTTATTTGTTATTCTTTCACTTCATTTACTGCAATTTCTCAATTTCTCGTCTTCTTGTTAGTTTTTCTTCATTAATTGATATATTGTTGTCTGTTACGTTCTCCCAAATTCATCATCTTAGCTTCTCTTTTAATTTCAGGAAGCCAAGAAAGGAAGAGGAATTTACTTCGTCTTAATTTCACTCTCAAGTTGCGAACTCGCAAAATGAAGCAGCTATCCGTCAGAAATACTCACAACAATCCCTTCTTATATTACGCAAAATGATATATATATTAATTCAGGAAATAACAATAAAATGCATATTGGACGTTGGGCAGAAAGCATCAAAGTGCCAATACAGAGACTTCATCAGCCCAGCAGTCGTCACGACTCTGACTGACACATCATTCTTATCTTATCTATATTTTCTAAGAAAATAACCATGGAAAATAAATCATGGGTTATAGAGCTGTGAATAATCTTAGTCTCATTAGTTCTGTAATGAGTTAGTTACATGTTGTTCATTTTGTTTAAAAGCGACCAATGCATCAGACGAGCGACAAAACTGAGAGGCAAACAGGTACAATTGTGTCCGGTTGGATGCTCCTTTTATTATAATTTATAAATATATATGCGTATAATTATTTAAAGTACTTATTTTATGTAATTTTATTCTATATATTTATATAGAATTTATTGAAAAACGTTTCAGTGGTGATTTTTCAACTGATCTTGTGAGAAAAGACATAGTTTATGCCAGAGCTGTCAACGACGCGGCAACCGTGACTGGCAGCATTTTATATAAAATTTTGGGCTACAAAAATTAAAATGTTCAAAACTACACTCGGCAGCTGCAACCTTCTGACAAAATCGTAAAATCAACCTCTGACAAACCGTCAAGTCAACTAGCTGATAAGACCATTAATCTATCAACACCATTAATCTATCAACACCATTAATCTATCAATACCATTAATCTATCAAAAACCATCAATCCATCAAAACCATTAATCTATCAAAAAACATCAATCCATCAAAACCCTTAATATATCAATACCATTTATCTATCAATACCAATAATCCAGCAATACCATTAATCCATCAATACCATTAATCTATCAATACCATTAATCCATCAATACATTAATCTATCAATACCATTAATCCAGCAATACCATTAATCCATCAATATCATTACTCTATCAAAACCATTACTCTATCAAAACCATCAATACATCAATACCAGTATTCTATCAAAACCATTAATCTATCAAAACCAATAAACTATCAAAACCAATAATCTATCAAAACCATTAATCTATCAAAACCATTAATCTATCAATACCATTAATATATCAATACCATTTATCTATCAATACAGTAATATATCAATACCATTAATCCGTCAGTACCATTAATCTATCAATACCATTAATGTATCAAAACCATTAATCCATCAATACCATTAATCTATCAATACCATTAATCTACAATACCATTAATCCATCAATACCATTAATCTATCAATACCATTAATCTACAATACCATTAAACCATCAATACCATTAATCCATCAATACCATTAATCCATCAATACCGTTAATCTATCAATACCATTAATCTATCAATACCATTAATCTACAATACCATTAATCCATCAATACCATTAATCCATCAATACCATTAATCCATCAATACCGTTAATCTATCAATGCCATTAATCTATCAATACCATAAATCTATCAATACCATTAATCTATCAAAACCATTGATCAATCAATACAATAATCCATCAATACCATTAATCCACCATCTGAACACCGTTGTATGAGTAAACACATTTATTGTGGACGAGTGTAGCCGGTGGGTGAACAGACCAAGATGAACTGCCTCCACTTCAGGCATAATTAGCACTCGTAAATATAATAAGCTGANTGCCTCCACTTCAGGCATAATTAGCACTCGTAAATATAATAAGATGACGTCTTGACAAGGCATTTCCCCGCTGCTTGATGAGGGAAATTGAAAATCGGAACAAAATTAAATAAAACAGTCGAAGTTGAAAAAGAGATGGAGTATAATGTAGTTGAACAAGGATTACAATGTTAGGCGAGATGTATCTCTCTTTTAACCTGCATGAACAACCGTGAAATCAAACCACAGACGAAAATGCAAGCCTCAGCTTCGTTTACTTTGTACATCAACGAGTCAATTCTTACAGAGCGCAATTCTCCGCATCAAATTAACCCATCAAATAAAAAGCCGCCACAATCACCCATGTAATTTATAGGCGCTCAGCCCTACTGTAAATTCCACACCACATTAACCACCGCCCACCGCCCCCCGCCCAAACAGCCCGCCACAATTAGGCCCGGTATTTACCGAAGCCTCGTCTGTGTCCAGCCCTAAGCCCTTGAAAAACCCCGCCGCCTCTTGAGTGGCCAAGCCCTTTGTGGGTGGCCAGCGCTGCGTCAGGCGATCAAGTGGCGTGCAAATTCCGGCGACGGCGGAACTGATGCATTCTGTACTGCTGTCTTGACTGCCACAGGGACATGTGGCTGAGAGGAGCAGGTGCTTTCTGGGTGGCGTGGTGACTGCCGCAGGGACGTGTGGCTGAGAGGAGCAGGTGCTTACTGGGTGGCGTGGTGACTGCCGCAGGGACGTGTGGCTGAGAGGGGCAGGTGCTTACTGGGTGGCGTGGTGACTGTGGTAGGGACATGTGGCTGAGAAGAGCAGGTGTTTACTGGGTAGCGTGGTGACTGCCACAGGGACATGTGGCTGAGAGGAACAAGTGCTTACTGGGTGGCGTGGTGACTGCCGCAGGGACATGCGGCTGAGAGGAGCAGGTGCTTACTGGGTGGCATGGTGACTGCCGTGGGAACATGTGGCTGAGAGGAGCAGGTACTTACTGGATGGCGTAGTGACTGCCGTAGGGACATGTGGCTAAGAGGAGCAGGTGCTAACTGGTGGCGTGGTGACTGCCGTAGGAACATGTGGCTGAGAGGAGCAGGTGCTTACTGGGTGGCGTGGTGACTGCCGCAGGGACGTGTGGCTGAGAGAAGCAGGTGCTTACTGGGTGGCGTGGTGACTGCCGCAGGGACGTGTGGCTAAGAGAGG
>NW_025936913.1:0-3322 GCF_000764305.2 Hyalella azteca | reverse complement strand
ATATTGTAGCAGTTCCAATCCCCTCCATAATATTGGACAATAATTATTATCAATTGTAAAATTAGAGGAATTAATAATTATCAATAATATCCTTTGCATAAACAGCACATCATGATATTAAATATTTTACTTTAATATAAATCTTAATATATGTGTTGTTAATACTGTGAAAAACGATAAACTTCTTTTGAAAATTATGAAGAAAACAAAACCGAAACCATTGTTATCGTTGAATATACCCTTCAAAAATGATATATGTAGATTAAAATATTAATGGGTAAATGTACCATTAATGAAGTATATAGATAAATCGTTTGGTTAAGTACGCCATTTAAAAATAATCATATTGAAAAATATTATTAAATTTTCCAGCCCCCCCGGCGGGCCCCACTGCCACACCAAAGCGTCCCGCTGAGGACCAAGAGGAGGGGGAGGCGATGCCCCCCACGGGGGGCGACGCCCTCCGCTCGGCCATGCTCGCCGAAATTCGAAATTTTCGACCGAAGAAAAAACGGAGCAGCGCCGAGGACGAAGCCCGAGCCAAGAGGAGGTGAGGTACCCTAGCAAAAATTTAGAGTCGGCAAAGAAAATGAGAAATACGGCCAAAAAATACTGAGAAATACGACAGAAATACTAAAGAATACGGCAAAGGAAATGAGAAATACGGCAAAAAAATACTGAGTAATACGGCAGAAATACTAAAGAAATACGGCAAAGAAAATGAGAATGAGGAAAGACCGAGGCTAAAGTTTAGAGGCGCTTCAGCTTCTGGTAATCCAAATCAGAAGCTGCTGCGTCTGTAAATTTTCACTGGGAGCTAGCAAAAATTTAGAGGCGGTCCGACTCTGCATCAGGTGCCGCCCAGGACTCGGGGAGCGCGTAAATCAGCCGCTAATGTCCGCTACGGCCGAGCTCGAGGTGCGCCTATTGTATATGACTAAACGCAGGTGAAGAACCCTCCCTAATAAAATTTAGAGTCGCTTCAGCTTCTCTAGCCATGCTCGAAAGTCTACGTTCTCTCACAGCGCATATCAGAGACCGCAAAGTCTACGTTCTCTCACAGCGCATATCAGAGACCGCAAAGTCTACGTTCTCTCACAGCGCATATCAGAGACCACCCTTATCCGAAATTCTACGGTGTGTCACAGTAAAAATTTAGAGGCAGCAAAGAAAATGAGAAATACGGCAAAAATATACTGAGAAATACGCCAGAAATACTAAAGAAATACGGCAAAGAAAATGAGAACGAGGAAAGACCGAGGCTAAAATTTAAAGGCGCTTTAGCTTCTGGTAATCCAAATCAGAAGCTGCCGCGTCTGTAAATTTTCACTGGGTATGGACCCTGACAAAATTTAGAGTCGCCCCAGCTTCTGGTAATCCAAATCAGAAGCTGCCGCGTCTGTAAATTTTCACTGGGAGCTAGCAAAAATTTAGAGGCGGTCCGACTCTGCATCAGGCGCCGCCCAGGGCTCGGGGAGCGCGTAAATCAGCCGCTAATATGCGCCTCGGCCGGGCTCGAAGTGCAGCCTCTGAGCAGCGTGCAAGCTCTGCATGACTTTTCTTGGCCAGCATTTATCACACGCTCAAGACACACTTGTCATACTCTCATGACACACTTGTCCAATACTCAGGCGACTATAAAGTCGGAAAAGAAACTTTGACCAGAAGTTGATTTCGATGGGTGGCAGAGCAGACCATGAATAAAGTTAAGCCATCATAACAAATCTTCGGCCGAATCCTAGGCTGCACCCAAATTTTGTTAGGGCATGGAAAATTTTGGGTGCTTATGACACGACTGAGATTTACGCATCATTATTAACACTTTACACTAACTTTAACCCTAATTACTAACCGCGATGCTTGTTACCCATCATTATTACCCATTTCTATTACTTTTAACCCTAATTATTAACCGCGACCCTTGTTACCATCATTATTACCCATTTCTATTACTTTTAACCCTNGGGGTGCATAAGGGGGTTGGGTTACGTTGGAAGTAAGGGGTGGGGGCTAAATGGGGGTTAGGTGATGGCGCTACTACCACCACCTGGACCTGCCCACCACCCCCCGCCATGTCACCGACGCCAGGGACATTTTGTTCGGCAACTTCAACTTCTTCCCCGACTTCCATAAGAAGTGAGGGGACGTGGGGGTGTATAAGGGGGTTAGGTGACGTTGTAAGTGAGGGTTGGGGTGTAATTGGGGGTTAGGTGAGGTTGGGAGTGAGGGTTTGGGGTCTAAATGGAGGTTAGGTTACGTTGGAAGTGAGGGTGGGTATGAGAAGTGAGGTATGGGGTAGTAAAGGGGGTTACAGCCCCATGAAACCCCTCCTCAGGGAAACACGGGACGTTAAGTCATAACAAGAGAGGAAAAAGACGGATGAATGAGACTGCTCTCATTCATCCTTCATTACGTATTCATTCACATTGTATTATCTAATGAATTTATCATTATATTAATCAACAATGAATGACTGATGTCCCCCGCCTCCCCCGCCTCCCCCGCCTCAGTGTCCTCATCGAGGGGCTGAGGTACAACGCGGAGACACCGCGTCTCATTGGCAAGACTTTCCTGCGCCTGGTGAGTCATGGGGCACGAAGTGGGTCACAACGACCCACTTCATACTACAGGGCGAAAATTTAATGCATCACGTTAATATTTGGACGAAGTTCCACTTATTTCACTACGTAATGCATTTCCTAAACGTGTATATCATCATTAGGACAAACCCACTTATTCTTTAGGGCATAAAGTGGGTCACGCTAAAGTGGGTCATCACGCTAACTGGGTCACAACGACCCACTTTGTACTACAGGGCGAAAATTTAATGCATCACGTTAATATTTGGACGAAGTTCCACTTATTCCACTACGTAATGCATTCCTTAATAACTATATATTATCATTAGGACAAAGACCCATAAATTTTTCGGTGAAAATACTTAATAAATTTGTCTGGATGACCCACACAGGACAAAAAAGTACATCCGATAATTTGGACAAATTTTTTTTAATAAATGTGTCAGGATGACCTACACGGGCCAAAAAAAAACACATCCGTAAATTTGTGCAAATGTGAAAATACTTAATAAATAAATAAAAAAACACACCCGTTAATTAGGACAAATGTGAAAATACTTAATAAATAAAAAATACACCCGATATTTTGGACTTTTCGGTGAAAATACCTAATAAATGTGTCAGGATGACCCACAAAAGAAAAAAATACCCGATAATTTGGACAAATTTCTATGAGTGCAGGAGCGAGACTTCGACCAGCACGCGGAGTACTGCAGCAGCGAACCCCTGGCCCAGGAGTTCCT
>NW_025936912.1:0-19252 GCF_000764305.2 Hyalella azteca | reverse complement strand
AGTAAACAAAAGGATTTATGGTTCCTTTTCACAAGAACTAAAGGAAAGGATTTAAGGGACACCTACCTGTAAATTTTTTTATTTTGCACAGAATTTGAGTGCAACCCAGAATTCGGTCCATAAAAAAGGGTTTGTTTTAATCTGGACGAGGCTTTTAGTGTTACTTCATAGTTATTTACTTACATATTTGTTTGCACGCGATGTCTTAGAGACTCTTTCTTAAATTTTTCAACTCGTCCAAGGAATGAAACTCAAGCAGCTTCTGTAAACCGTGCGTATAACTGCGAAAAATCGACCCGGCAAGCATCGAACACAGTGTTTGTTGCATCAAACAAGTTGATATTCTTCTTTGTTCTTGAACTTTGTTCAGTGTGATAATATAGTTGCGGAAAGTTCTAAGGGAACACTTGCCATAGAGTTTGTCAACAGCTTCCCGACAACTGAAAAAATATAACTCAGTACTCACTGCAGTGAGTGACAGAGAGCGCATTTTCTCGTCGACGTAAACTTGAGGTCACGGACAGACGGACGGACAGACAGACAGACGGACGGACGGACGGACGGACATGGCGAGCACAATAGTGCATTTTTTTCCATAAATGAGAAAATGCGCTAAAAATAATTGGATCGAGCACTGGATCGAGCGAGATTGGATCGAGCGAGATTAAAAAGCAACGTTGCATTCTCTTGGTACATGCCTTAATCGAGGAACATTTTCATCACCATTTCCTTAACATCGTGAAGCAATCGCACTTCCATTGATTGTTGGATAGAAGAACGTGTGAGTGTGATCAAGTGAATGTAAAAATTATTACTTCTGCTGTAGGTCGGGGTGATGACATACCTGCTCAGGTCTGCTGTAGGTCGGGGTGATGACATACCTGCTCAGGTCTGCTGTAGGTCGGGGTGATAGCGTATATCATGGGCAGGTTCGAATCAGACAACTCGGCTCCCGGCGCCAAAGGACGATTTTGTTCTTCTCGTAATATACGGTATAGATGATCTGAAAATTTTTGACACAATTTTTTATCAGGATCTAGATGGAAGGTAATATTATGCTATCAATGTGTATTGTACCATCTTCTCGTAATGTACGGTACAGAGGATCTGAAAGTATACACTAAATTTTTTTGTGTTGATCGCAACTTCGATTGTGAATTTTTCTTCCCGTTTTCTTTCTATGCGTCAAAAATTTTTCTGCTTTGGTCGTTCCTCTCAGGACTTTAAACTTCAATACCACCCTTTCATGCTCGTCAATTTCGAAGATAAGCATTTTACAAACTATGAAATATTATTAAATAACTTCATAAATGGCAAAAAATTTGAAAAATTCCCTGTAGTACAATAATTAGCCTCTGATCCTTCTATTTAATCGCATCGAAATTTTTATATAAACAGAAACTGCTCTTTAATTGCATCGAACAATTGTAGTCGTTCCTTTCATGCTTATAAAATAAGTTTATAAACAGAAACTGATATTTAATTGCATTGAACAATTGTATTCTCATGCTAGTAAAATAAGTATATAAACAGAAAATTCTATTTAATTGCATGGAACAATTGTTGTCGTACCTCTCATGCTTATAAAATAAGTTTATAAACAGAAAATTCTATTTTCTGCTATTGCATGCTATTTAATTGCATGGAACAGTTGTAGTCGTTCTTCTCATGCTTATAAAATAAGTTTATAAACAGAAACTGCTATTTAATTGCAAGGAACAATTGTCGTACCTCTCATTTGTTGCGCCCTCATGAGCACTTGAGCTTGCTGGTTAGTGGCGTGCCAGACGTACAGGCTTCCGAACAAAGAAGACGCGCCCGTCACGAACATCACGAGTCGAAACCAGCGCGACCTGTTCACACCACAAACATCAATGGGAAAATAATAATGAAAAACTATGAAAAATATTAATGGAGGGATAATAATGGAAAAACGACAATAATAATGGAAATATAATCATAAGAACATGATAAACATCAATGGAAACATAATTATGAAAAACATTATAAACATCAAATGGAAACATTATTATGAAAAACATGATAAACATCAATGGAAACATAATCATGAAAAATATGACAAACATCAATGGAAATATAATCATTAAAAACATGACAAACATCAATTGGAATATAATCATTAAAAACATGACAAACATCAATTGGAATATAATCATGAAAACATGACAAACATCAATTGGAATATAATCATTAAAAACATGACAAACATCAATTGGAATATAATCATGAAAACATGACAAACATCAATTGGAATATAATCATTAAAAACATGACAAACATCAATGGGAATATAATCATTAAAAACATGACAAACATCAATGGAAACATAATTATGAAAAAGATGATAAACATCAATGGAAATATAATTATGAAAAACATGACAAACATCAATGGAAATATAATCATGAAAAACATGACAAACATTAATAGGAATATAATAATGAATAACATGAAAAATATTAATGGAGATATAATAATGAAAAAACGACAAAAGTTATTGGAAATATAATCATAAAACCATGAAAAACTTTAATGGGAATATAATTATCAAAATATGACAAACATAAATGGAAATATAGTCATAAAAACATGACAAACATCAATGGAAATATAATTAAATAAATAAATAAACATCAATTTATAAATAACTCACGGTACATGACTTCAAACATAAAAGTTGAGGGTAACAATGCGAGAAAATGTCTTTGCAATTTTAAATATAAAATTTTTTAATATCGGCTAAATTTCAATTGAAAATTCAATTTAAATTAAAATTAAAATTTTATATTGTTGATAAATATTTTTTATGGCGGACATTCTTTACTGCGTAAGATTCACTCCACGAGAAATAAATGGCTTATATAGTTCAAGTGGACGTATAAAATATTCTATTTTAAATAATAATTTCACGTGCCGACCGGCCACTGAAACGCCGGTAATACCGTTAACGCCGGTAATACCGTTAACGCCGGTAATACAGTTAACGGTAATTTTTCTAACAGTGCAAAAACGAGAAGTGCAACGCAATTTGGACAAAGTATGATTCAGTTCTCTGAGTGTCGTAGTGAACACAAAGCTGAATTATGTATTTTCGTACGATGTATACTCAGGAAAATTCCGCTGTCCAAATTTCGATGCAATTTTTTGGCTTTTGCGGGTCATGCTGCACCAGTTGGGTCTGCGAGAAAGGTGAATCACTGTTGTGCTTGTATTGCAGGTAGGAAAAAGCGTCACAATTTGGATAATTTAACCTATTCAAAATTCAGAGTGTAATTAGATTAAGATGTGTTTGGTGTAGATGAACCTGAGGAGCGCCCGAGTCAGTGACACTTGGGGAATTTAATTATTTATTTTCATTTATAATTTGTTCTATTTATTCTGGGGAATTTATTTCCCCAGCAGGCATCTGAAGTTGAAACAACGTTGATTCCAGGTTTAAATTTTTATCAAACATTTCATGTTTAATCAATGCCGAAATGAGACCAACACTCGAAGAGACGTAGAACAACCTAATTTCGATGTTGAAGCGGCGTCGATCTTGATACAGTAAATTCTAATCAAATTTGCAACTTAGATTCAACGTTATCACGCCAATTAATATATATCTGCTCGCATCGTTGGTGCAATAAGAGTATAAATGCGTTCAAGAACAGATTAGATGAAGCTATTCAGGAGTACATATTTCGATTACAAGTGCCTCCCATTTCATAAATTGGTGGATGTTAAGCAGATAGTTTGCTTAAACGTCGATTTTGGATAGATTTGGTCAAATTTTGGATAAATTTGGTCAAAAGTCTAGACCTCAGATCTGGTCAAAAGTCCCGTCCTCAGATCTGGTCAAAAGTCCTGTCCTCAGATCTGGTCAAAAGTCCTGTCCTCAGATCTGGTCAAAAAGTCCTGTGCTCATAACTGGTTAAAAAGTCCTGTGCTCAGAACTGGTCAAAAAGTCCCGTCCTCAGATCTGGTCAAACGTCCTGTCCTCAGATCTGGTCAAAAGTCCCATCCTCAGATCTAGTCAAAAGTTGCGTCCTCAGATCTGGTCAAAAGTCCCTTCCTCAGATCTGGTCAAAAGTTGCGTCCTCAGATCTGGTCAAAAGTCCCATCCTCAGATCTGGTCAAAAGTTGCGTCCTCAGATTTGGTCAAAAGTCCTGTCCTCAGATCTGGTCCAAAGTCCCGTCCTCAGATCTGGCCAAAAGTCCCGTCCTCAGATCTGGCCAAAAGTCCCGTCCTCAGATCTGGCCAAAAGTCCCGTCCTCAGATCTGGCCAAAAGTCCCGTCCTCAGATCTGGCCAAAAGTCCCGTCCTCAGATCTGGCCAAAAGTCCCGTCCTCAGATCTGGCCAAAAGTCCCGTCCTCAGATCTGGCCAAAAGTCCCGTCCTCAGATCTGGCCAAAAAGGCCAGTCCTCAGAACTGGTCAAAAGTCCAGTCCTCAGATCTGGTCAAAAGTCCCGTCCTCGGATCTGGTCAAAAGTCCTGTCCTCAGATCTGGTCAAAAGTCCCGTCCTCAGATCTGGCCAAAAGTCCCGTCCTCAGATCTGGTCAAAAGTCCCGTCCTCAGATTTAGTCAAAAGTCCCGTCCTCGGATCTGGTCAAAAGTCCCGTCCTCAGATTTAGTCAAAAGTCCCGTCCTCGGATCTGGTCAAAAGTCCCGTCCTCAGATCTGGTCAAAAGGCCAGTCCTAAGATCTCTAAGTGACAAGTCATGAACACGAATCGGTGATAGGCCATATTTGGTCTATTTTTCAACGCCTTTGTTTTTGTGTTATGGTATATATGAATAAAAGCGAGGGACCGATGAGTGATGATGAAGGGGGATCTGAATGAGAGTGTGAGTGATGGGATTGCGTGAGTAAATAAGAACAGGTGAGTTACAGACTGCTTTGAATGTGCGTTTGTCAGAAACAGCATATGTGGCTGCTATTGAGATGGAAATTTATATTATTAGAGTGTGGAACGCTGAGAGAGAGAGAGAGAGAGGGTTAAGAGGAGGGTGATGAAGGAAATGAAGCAAGAATAATTGTTGAAAGATTGGTGTTGGTAAATGAACTTCAGCCCGTAACCTAATATCTACACTCACAAAAATGAGTTGAACTTTGCCCAAATAGCCATGCACTTTTTAGCGAATTTTCTCATTTATGGAAAAAATGCACTATTGTGCTCGCCATGTCCGTCCGTCCGTCTGTCTGTCTGTCCGTCCGTGACCTCAAATTTTCGTCGACGAGAAAATGCGCTCTCTGTCACTCACTGCAGTGAGTACTGAGTTATATTTTTTGCGCTTGTGTGGGTTAGCCAGTTTGGCCTGGCAAACGGGCGTATCAGTGCTACTCCGCTCTCTGCTCGTGCTGTGCGTTATGAAGTGTGTCAATATTTGGGCATTATGATTCGTTATTCATTCTGATTGTGCCCTGGGTTATTGCAGATTGGTTCAATTTGTCCAACTTTTTCTACATTTTGTTTAATGAGGCTAACCATGTATTCTTCAATAAGGTTTGTACTTTTCCAAATTACAGTATATAACTTGTTTGTTCAGTGTTATAATCACGAAGAAGAAAGTGCGTAACTGTGAGAAATTGTTGAAACAACGTTGTTTCAACTGTTCAACTGTGATGGCATCGAGAACAGCATCTGTTGAACGAAACAAGCTGATGTTATTCTTTGTTATTGAAATTGTATGTTCAGTGTGATATTCACGAAGAGGAAATAGATAGTGAACGCTTGTTCCTTAGGGAACACTTGCTACTGAGCCCGTCAACTGCTACTTGACATCTGAGAAAATAATTGCTTTGCAATCACGATTGCTTCGCTCTTGTTACTTGGTATATGCATTAATCAAGATGCATTATTATGCACAGATAGGAAAATAAAGAGATGCATTACTATGCACAGATAGGAAAAGAAAGAGATGCCTTACTATGCACAGATTGGAAAAGAAAGAAATACATTATTAAGCATAGATACGAAAAAGAACATGGTTCTCCTCCATTCACCAGGTGTGCATCTGTATGAGTTTTCAATAGAACGATGATATGAAATGAATTTGTAATATCCTGGAAAATAATCATCGTGAAGTAATCAGAATTTCATTAGTTTCTGCATAGAAGGACCTGAGATCGATCAAGTGAATGCGAAAATTATTCCATAAAAAGAAAAGACGTTAGGCAATCACAGCACATCGCATGTTCAGGTCAAAAGGATAAAAATATTTTTCATTCAGTAGAATCCAGTGAATACTTGCCGAAAAAGAATCGAGAATGTGTGAGATGAGAATTTATAAGTTAATTAAATCACTGTAATTCAGATGCAATAATTATTGATTTCCCGTTGCTGGGCGAAATTCCTGATATATATTAAAAATTTTTCCTTTATAGCTTACGATTCACAGATGAATTGGAAATTAACGAGATAATTCTATTTGTTAACGATAAAATAATATCGGTCGCTCAATTGTCACTTCCTTGCCGAATTTTTTTTTTTTCGCTTGCTAATTGTTAAATCTGAAAATTGGTAATGTTTTCTAGATGAAAATATAAAGTCACGCTGTTTATTGAGCACAATTATAAACCCAATTGAAGCTGACCTTAGATACGATCATATGTAGAGAAACTACTTCAACCATTAAGTTAAAAAATCTAACTTGAGTTACTCACTGCAGTGAGTGACAGAGAGCGCATTTTATCGTCGACGAAAACTTGGTCACGGACGAACGGACAGACGGACATGGCGAGCACAATAGTGCACTTTTTCCATAAATGAGAAGTTGCGCTAAAAAGACTGTGAAGCGTCCGCGTTAAATAACGATTAGTAAACCGCTTCACTTCTTTAGTTTCAATTTTGTCCAAAATGAATGGCAATTCAGCATTAAGATGTGGACGCATGCTTTAACTAGCTGACCTATCTAAAATGGAAATATTTTTAAATAAACGAAACAGTCCACTCCCCTTCAGCGGTTAAAAATGGAAACTATTGGACATCAATTATCAGGCTCTTAACAAAAATATGATGTTCAAAATAAATTAAGTCAAATAATTTATGAGAAAATATTTTCAGGAGAACAAAACAAAGGATATAAGTACCGTTTCATATAAGAGCTGAACCAATTTATTTCAGGCACCGTTTCATAAGAGGAACCATTTTATTTAAAGGTACAGTTTATTGTGGAGTAAACAAAAGCATTTAAGATTTCATAGGAACTGAGCCGAAGGATGTAAGGGACACTTACCTATAAATTTTTTTTATTATGCACGGAATTTGAGTGCAACCCAGAATTTGGTCCATAAAAAAGTGTTTGTTTTAATCGGGGCGAGGCTTTTAGTGTTTTTTCATAGTTATTTACTTACATATTTGTTTGCACGCGATGTCTTAGTCTCCTTCTTAAATTTGTAAACCGTGCGTATAACTGCGAAAAATCGACCCGGCAACCACCGAACACAGCATCTGTTGCATCAAACAAGTTGATATTCTTCTTTGTTCTTGAACTTTGTTCAGTGTGATAATATCGTTGCGGAAAGTTCTAGGGGAACACTTGCCATANATGGAAAAGTACCATTTAGCTACTAACACGAAATATGTATATTATTTGCACATATTTAGGATATCTTTACGACTTTTCCGTTAGATAGGTTCGCAAGTTAAAAGCTGAGGTGTCATCCGCAAAAAATAAAAGTTTCAGTCTCGTTCTAAGCAAAACCGTCATTCAAATTAATTCGAGGAGCCCCCCGGCGACGAATCTAAATATTGTCACTTTGACACCTCTAAAGACTAAATAATCACATTGATAGTACTACGTATGATCTAGGTTAGTTAGTTTAGTGGCCAAATGTTTACTAGCGCTTCAGCTATTTAGCTATCTCGCACCGTAAGTCAAGATGAACATCACCATAGAGCACTGAAATTAAAGACGTTGCTTCTTAAGTATAAGTTGCAGAATTTACACGCGTTTCGGGATATTGTCACTTTGACACCTTTAAAAGACTAAATAATTACATTGATAGTACTACGTATGATCTAGCACTGAAATTAAAGACGTTGCTTCCTAAGTATAAGTTGCAGAATTTACACGTGTTTCGGGATATTGTCACTTTGACACCTCTAAAGACTAAATAATCACATTGATAGTACTACGTATGATCTAACACTGAAATTAAAAACGTTGCTTCCTAAGTATAAGTTGCAGAATTTACACGTGTTTCGGGATATTGTCACTTTGACACCTCTAAAGACTAAATAATCACATTGATAGTACTACGTATGATCTAACACTGAAATTAAAAACGTTGCTTCCTAAGTATAAGTTGCAGAATTTACACGTGTTTCGGGATATTGTCACTTTGACACCTCTAAAGACTAAATAATCACATTGATAGTACTACGTATGATCTAACACTGAAATTAAAAACGTTGCTTCCTAAGTATAAGTTGCAGAATTTACACGTGTTTCGGGANTCTAGCGAATTTTCGATTGAAGCTATTTATTAACATTATTATTAAACAATGAGTGCCATATATTAGATTTTTTCCAGTGTTATTATTGGATGACGTTGAGACGATTAGTCGTACGAGAGCTAGTTATAATGATTAGCAATAGATTAGGTTGTTAAGATTCAATACTAGGTAATATATTGTACGCTCGCCATTTCACTATATATATATGTGTGGCCAAATGACGCGCATTTTGTTGGTATTTTAATACAACATTAATAGCAGGCTCAGGGTGTGTCAATACATAACAACGGGAATATACAGGGATATGACGAGTTTCACCACAGAAATGAATAAAAATTACTTTTATAGTTACCGATAATCAATCGAAGAGATTGGCAGTGAAGACTGAGTCTGAATGACTTAGAAGATGCTAAGTGAACGGCAAGTTTGTGTAATAACAAGCTCAATCATTGTGTACCTACACAATAAATAAATTTCGCAGAACGAGTGTATTACAATGTATCAGTTAAAGTTGGTAGAACGTATGTTGCTACGTAATAAATACTACATCAGCTATAAATAAATCAACAGAAACCTTAAATAAAAAAAAGCATGGAAAAATTTATCCAGCGGTAAGTTATCTGAATGAGAAATAAATAGCGAGAAGAATGATGATAAAGACGAAGACAAGCACTGCCCCGACGATGAAGCGGTGCTGGAGCGCGCGACGAAGCATGGCGCCCAGCACGCGGGAGCTGGTGTCTAGGTCCTCGTCTGCCTCGTGCAGCTGTGGGAACAATATTTAAATTAAAAAGGTATAAAATACAGTTGGAACTGTATAAAATACAGAGGAACTGTATAAAATACAGTTCCAGTTTTCAGCCTCTGAAAAATAATTTATTTTAACTGTTCAGGCTCGTGTCTGCAGCTGTGGAAACGAAGCTCTCGAATTCCATGTGCAAATATATATTCCACACCACAGCCTAAGCATTTATAAATATATATTTTACAATGACTTCTTCATGCTGTATGATTGAGCATATGCTGGACCAGTGGTGGGGTTCACTAATCCGCTAACCGTTAATTAGCGAAGCTTACGAATTCCTTAGCTGGTGTGCCAAACTGATGGCCGACTACGTCAACCAATCACGTCTTGAGTAACCTATCACGTCTTTTGTTACAAACGTGATTAGTTGTAGATAGATTACGTAGATTAGTTTTGTTTTTGACGTGATTAGTTGACGTACATATGTTGACGTAGTCAGCCATGAGTGTGGCACAGCGCTTCAGGAAAACGTCAGCTTTGCTAATTAGCGGCTAGCGGATTAGCGGACTGTGACCACCACTGTGCTGGACTAATGCAAAATAACACAATATGTAACAGCACTATCTGAAATTGGCTCTTGAATGCCGCGGAACTCACTCTACTTCTGGCGTTTTGTATGGTGCTGCGCTGATGGTGCAAGTCTCCAAGTATTTCTGCTCCAATGGCTTCAGTTTCCAATGCAACCTTCAAAACATAAATAATTATAATAAAGCATAACTCTAGCAGTGTAAAGCTCAAACATTATATTAAAATAACGTCATGGTTGAATTTAGACATTTAATGTAAAAGTACTGACCAGCAAAAAAAAAAAAACAATAAAGTAATGGGATTTTTAAAAAAATACTTATGCATAAATTTTAAATCAATTTCTACTATATTCATGCAATATTATAAATGTAGGATGGATGAGTTCATTGTTGTGGGAAGCCCCTATTTAATGATCATGCAAGAAATTGAAATTTTCCCCCTAGGGGTCCTGCAAACCCCCTTTTTCCTATGATGCAAATACATTTACAGTTAAAGTATAAAATAAATGAAGAGTACCCCATGATTGATAAGAGAAATTAAAGATAAATTACAGATAAGCAGCATAAAAATGATTCAATCAATTAGTCATGTTAAAGTTTTGTATATGTTATTTTTTGGATGGATTTAGTGCACTCCTTGGGTTCATCTTGTTTTAATCTCTTTTGTTTTTCAGACAGGGGAAATGCTGGCAAACTATTAGATGTCTTTTTTCAAAGTGGACCCTCAATGCCTCGGTTTTAATCTCTTTCACTTTTTCTTCCACTGTACATACTTTGTTATTTCTTGTTCTATTGATTCTGAATATTTTGTTAAACAAATACGAGGAAAAGGTCAGATAAAAAGGTGGAAAGGGATGGTTGAAGGGGTGGTGGAGACCATTAATAAATCTTGGTTTTCCTGAAACCTACACAACAAAAACACCCTCGGGACTACTACATGTCTGATACACCTGATAGTTAGCATCTTGTAACATTATGAAAAAAATTGAGAGGTCGAGTTGGGGAAAAACTTTTTCTTGATTAAATTGACAAAGAAACATAGAAAGAGAACAAAATAAATTTGTAAACACCAACTGAAGTGCATTGAAAGGTAAAAAATACAATCAATATAGTAAAACCAAATTGGTTGGGAATTTTTTGAAAAAATTAAGGAACAACCTGGTAGCTTCTAGTGAGTCTGGCTGAAGTGATATCCAGTTTGTCGCTGTCTTGCAAGAGTTGCTCCCGCATTTCATCTGGCAGGCCTGCAGTGCCACTGTACATGACACCATCCCTGCCCCCACTCAATAGCTCAATTCGTTCAGTCTCTGGAATGAGGGAACAAGGTAAGCATGGTACCTACATACAGTGCCAGTTTATAGAACATGCAGAATAAATTTAATGTCAAGTGANAACACGTGCATGCAACCTTGTATATAAGTTTGTGGCTTGTAAATAGTTTTTCATTACTCAGCATAAATGGCTTTTCATTAAAAATTACCTGGCGACGCATCTTGAAAATGGTTGGCAACACTTTGGGCTTAAAAACCCATATATTGTGACACTGCTTCCACCCTCTGCACCCTGACCCATTCCTAAGGCTCTTGACTAATTTCTTCCCTAAAACAGAATAAAAATGGCATATTTTGTCTTGAAATTTTGAAAAATTACCTGTCAAATGATGGTTTGCAATTGAAAATTTTAAAATGTTTGCTCAATCTTCCAGATTGGGTCAAAAACATTTTCTGAATTATTACCAAAATCTTTGGCCTTGGGGTTTGGGAATATTAAAATTTAAAATTGCATCTAATTATATTCCCTACCCATAGTCATGTTGAATCTACTTGAAATGCAACTATTTAAGACATAACTTAGTAAACTTACTGGGGCTGCCGTTTGCCAGCAGACATATTTTTGACAAATATTCCGTTTCATCTAAAAACAAAATTCCGCTCATATTGTATTGTCCTGGCGAAAAATATTATTCCATGCCACGTTAATGCTCGATATCCGTACGATAATATGAGGCATGAGTTCATGCAGACCCTATCGATGGTCCTACAACGATTTTCAATGGGAACTGTACCACGCGTTGGCCACTCTTTCAATATCCTTGAATACGATCGCCTTACCTCCTGCCTTCGGTCTTACTGACGGGCTTCTATGAGCTTTTAAGGCCTCCTGATATTTCATCAGGTGCCTCCCCATACAGAGACGTCTTTTATTGAACCTTGCTACCTGATCCTATATCATTGCTTACATAGAATGTGGAGCGAAGAACTTTGTAGAACTTTCTCCAGAATATTATTGGCTTTATTCACATTACACGCGGACATTAAATACTAATTGTGCTCATTATTTTACGAGCAGTGATTTTGAAGCATACCAATTTAGCGAAAGCGTCTTTTATTGAACATTTACAAGTTTATATCTGATTATGTTATTGCCAACAAATTTTAAGTCGTCATCTTACAGAATATTGGCATTATTATTGTTCGCCATTACACAAGAGTTACTTATTTCCCAAGAATTTAACCAGAGGTTCTAAAACATTGTCATTGCTTTACGAAACATCGAACGCGTGAACATTGAACATTTCCTTGTTGATCATACTATTCACATGTGATGAAAATAGCACTGTTATATATGCGTATTACATGCGAATTATCGTTGCATGTATTTTCGACAATAATTAAATTTTTTTGAACCCTTGCTTACGTTTTCCGTATAATATATTTTCAGAGTTACATTAAAAACTCCCTACATATTTGCCAATGTAATAAGAAAATAGCGTTAAACTGTTCGCATCATGTTGATCGAAGTTTAATTGGTTAACATTGGAACGCTGAATGATACCCCCATGGACGTCCTAAATGGCTTGCGTTATGTCGCAACATCAATTTAATTTGTTAATATTATACAAACGTGACGAAGTTTTCCCTCGTGTTAAAGCGTGAAATTTACCACGCACTTAACGAGAACATTTGCAGGCCATGTTGTCGGTCATTAATGATAATGATGTTTCAGAGCACGAGTTAATGAAACCATGGAAGTGTCTGTAATAGAACGCGCCGTTGTCTTCATTATCTTGTTTACAGGCTTTGTATTGTCCACTTTATGGCAAGGTTTTATTCTCCAGTGTGTTGCATTCTTAAAATATAAGCTCATTATTATTACTGCGCTGAATTCAAACAAAGGAATTAGTTAACATACATTAGCTTTAGGGTGTCGTTTTTGCTACTACAGGTCATACATATTACAGTATTAATAAGGTTAGTATTCTACGTCGACGAGATCATTGTTACCGGTGTTTAAAAGGCTTGATGACTGCATGTAGCCCTTCATGTTTGCGTAAGTTATTGTCCAATACTTATTGTTCAACATATAACAGCACGAATGAGTATTCCGTTACGAACGCTTCAATTAAAAAAAATAAAGGTCTGAATGCCTGGATGTACAATTGATTTCGCGAACTGTTGTTGTTTATTTGTCTATTGGGGATGTGGGGTTGTCCCCCATGTCCCTCACGTCTCAAGTTGTCACTAAGTCTTTACTTTTTATTTATTTTTATGTGAGAATTAGAAACTGATCCTTGAGGTACTAAATAAGGTTTAATTTGTGCCTAACCACTCTGAAAATTTCAGTAAAACGTGGTAAAGGGAACAGTGAAAATTCCATTTCGCGAACTCGTATTGTGCCGGAATTTTTCAACTGTCATCGGCAATATCCATGTGGAAGCCGTTTATATCAACGACGTTCATCTCTGACGTTGAATCACCGATGGCCATTATGGATCTATTCTTAAACGTTGGAAACAAATTTATAATTTTTCTCGTCGTGACACGTCGGAGGCGGCGATCCATAGTGGCCTGGGACGGCTACGTCCAAAACTCATACAAGGATACTAAGGACACGCTTCAGCCTCTAGAGGCTTCAGCCTTATCATTTAAATAAAATAGTATAGAATACATTCTCTAGGAAAATATTTACGGAAATAGAAAAATACGGAATTAGGTTTTTCGAGTGCGCTGGAATTCCGGATGTATTGTGCTCGTTCAGAACACTCAAAGAAATTAGTGGGAATACCGATACCTAAATACCGATACACTTTTTGCCCTTATGTGGGTCCTGATCATATTTGGCCCAGCAAAACGGTAACACAGTAGTAAGTGTTTCATTATTTGGACAATAATACTCGTTAATTTTCTGAGTATACGTCTTGGCAAGGCAGAGTGGCTGGCGTCTTCTAACTAGTATAGTTTCGTCATGTTTTATTATATTCATCATATATATTCGTGTTGTTTGCGAATATTTTTTAATATTTATCTTATTTATACGTGTTACTTGCAAGTCTTTTCTAAGTATGTGTGCTCTCTTCTACATTGGCGGAGTTCTGATGCAACCGTTCAAGTTGCACCATTTGTTAAGACTAGTCGGCAGTGCACTGCATGTGGTTTGTTTCGGTATTTTGGAGTACAAAGAAAGAGTACCTGTAGTTGTATTATATAGTTACAAAATTTATCTGATTTGTTTTCAACCTCATTATTTTTACAAAGGAAAAACAAGTCAGGCAGAGATATATAGTTTTTCAATTGAAGTATAGAATACTAGACCAATTTTTCATCAACGTAAATCTTTAGAAGGGCAGGAATATTTCCCAAGGTTAGCAATACATTACATGATTTGTGTGCTAAGTTGAAAATTTTATTATTATATTTTCATATGAATAGCTAGAAATTCCAGATATTCATATAAGTAGCAATATCACAACGAAACTACGTTACTTACACAACACTACTGCAATGTTTCGCTTTCAAAAAGCTCGTTAAGTTTTTACAAGGGTTGCAGCTGCTGACGCTTTTGCCCATAACGACTTAGGACTTAATTACTCGCGCTAACGAGCGAGATCAGTGACCGACTGATGAGCATTTTATGGCTTGCATCAGTTATCAGATTATTAGAACGTAACCCGTCAACACAGTTTTCTGTACAGATTAAAAAAAGTGAGCTGGTCCCATCTTACCCCATTGGGGTAAGATGGGATCAGGCTGGGGTAAGAAAGGACCAACAGGTAATTCTTATGTTACAAGGTTTTTAGTAAAAATATAAATCTGCTATTCAATATTATCCACCTAGAAACACATTATTTGATTAAACAACCACTTGTTACTGTTTTGTGTTGCAGGAAGTCAACTCTAATATCAGTCACATTGGAGTTTTGGCCACGAGAAAACTTTGTTAATCA
The DNA here is from genome assembly GCF_000764305.2 of Hyalella azteca. Taxonomy (NCBI): domain Eukaryota; kingdom Metazoa; phylum Arthropoda; class Malacostraca; order Amphipoda; family Hyalellidae; genus Hyalella; species Hyalella azteca. The sequence goes on along the minus strand of NW_025936912.1, from coordinate 4,232 downwards.
TCGTAATAGTGGGTTGGCTTTGATTCATTGTAGAGCACTGCCAAATGCTACATGTATATTCCATTAGTGTTCTTGTCTGAAAATTTATCAAATTGGTAATAAAACCAATAGATAATAACTTAAGAGTCGGACGTCATGCGTTATCTTGCTAACTGCATTTGTGGTGCACTTCTTCAAACATAGCCCATGCCCTCTCACAAAATTGTGATAATAATTATTTTTTTATGTTTCACACAATGATTTTTCCCCCAACCACTCTTGCACATTGTTCTGCAGCTAACTTATGGGAAGAGACATCCCTATTTTTTCATCCCCATGATGCAATTCACAATAGTATGCTAAATTTATCTAATTAAAAAAGCTAACAAGTTAGAATGGTTATTTTAAGCAGAAGATGAATATTTTGACCAAAATACTCCATGTATACTTATGCACAATGATATATTCATTTAAAAGCTATTTCTGATAAACTACGGGGTAAAAGAGGACCGTTTGTGGCAATTGTGGGGTAAGACAGGACCATTTGTGGGGTAAGATAGGACCACTTGTGGGGTAAAACAGGATCATTTAGTGGTCCTGTCTTACCCCATGTCCGGTCCTTTTTTACCCCATTTTAGAATAGTTGTCAGGCAGTGATGGTAGCAGGTAGGAATGCCTAGTATGTCTCAAAAGTTGCTTGTTACTTTAGGTTACCTGCCTACATCCACAAACCTGGCCAAAAAATTTTTTATAACCAGACACAGTTTATTTCCCAAATAGGGTTAACTATTTTGTGACCCTTCTCTACATAGGTTTTCTTTGAAAATTGACCAAAAATTAATTATTTGCTGAAGAGGGTTGAAACAAACACTAAAATGACAGGCAATGATTGCTCTAACATATTCTTTTGTCAAATTAAATTCAGTGCAATTAAAAATGCATGCAATGGGCCGGTCCTTTCTTACCCCATGAAGGCTGCGATCCTGTCTTACCCCATTTGACTATATATATAGTTATAATTTTGGTATCAAATAGTAAAATAGATATTTATTACTTTTCAAAATATTTGGTTCAAAATTTTGATGAAAAATAAAATTCTAGGATGGACATACAATGAAAGAAATTGTATGAAAAAATTGTATCACGTCAGTGAATTGTGTTGGCTTGATATCGATGTGCCGACCGAGTTTAATTGTATGTGGGTAGCCGCGTATTAGGAATTAAATTTAACATTAAAATATTTCTCTGTTAAAAAATTATAAAGTGACAAATTATTTATTTGCAAATTTATTTCAGTTCGATACGCAATCTGCGGCAGACTTAACGGTTCATTGAACTATCGCGTCTGGCAAAAATTCACGAAAGATCCAAAAATAATCTCACAGAAGCAACTACGTAATGGCCTGCGAATCTCCCCCCAAAAAACATCATTGTGCCCAGAGAGTTTTCTTGACACGTCATTTAAGCGATGGTTTGCCGTACAAAAAATGCCCTGGACTTTGCTCCTGGACTCTCCAGAATTCTTCCCGTCTTATTTTGAGAGATCGGAAATATTTTAGTGGAACCTCCCTGCCTTGGATCATTTTTACCCCAAACTTGCGCTCAAAACATCGCCACGCTTCACCTGACATTGATGGATTTCAAACGCCGTGATGGTGTCTAGATTCTTCCTTCTAATATAAAACGGTTTAAAAATTAAAAATTATACCACATAATGGATTTTAAATCCAAATTCAGGTATGAAACTTTTGTACACGTGTGTTTCTAAGCTTAAAGCTGACAAATTTTGAGAGCGTAAGCTATGGAATCTTCCGAGGCTTAAATTAAGCAGCAACTTCGCTGGACGTCATTTTTTGCTGTATCAGGAAAAGCTAAAATCATTATCTAGGGGGCATTTTTTGGCCCAAAAAATTATTCAGTTTCAATTTTCAGAGTACATATATCAGTGTAAATGTCAAGCGTGCGTGGTGAATATGATTGCATCATGAATATGCAAACGAGGGAGCAAGGTAAACGGGTAATGTAATTTTATGAAGTCAGTATCGAGACCACGCAAGGGAATTCCCAGTAAGTGCCTCATAAACAATTTTGTACCACACTTAGGCGGCCATACCGAAATTTGTGGCATTTTTTCCTGGTATTTGCAAGAGTTTGTGCGACTAATAAAAATGTATTACTATTTTTCCTATTGTTGTACCGGAATTTCTAAATTAAAAATTTCAAAGTGGAAGAATCATATCCGCTGAATTTTCGGTTCCATGCAACCACTGCATCAACAGAATTTTATGCGTTCCATGTTGAATATTTTCTTACATTTATGGTCAACATTTGTGTACGTTATTGCCACTATTTTAACATTCACTGTATTCCAATATAGATTTTTCAGGTTCAATACTGTTCAAAATCAGGCCTTCCCAACCAGATACAACGGCCTTCTGGTATTTCGTATAGTTTCTTGTAAAAATTCTGGTTTGTTTAGGCCTGGTCTGGGCGGCGCATCCCTCGCACAATTCACCTGCATTATTATCCATTGTTTATGGTGGTGGTCCCAGGGGGCCTCTACACGAGATAGAGAAGAGGCTGCTGGCTCAGAGATACAGCGCTACCCGGGGCCTCACGGTCCTCATTTATACCTGCCGTTATTGTGTTGATTTTCAGTACAGGGGCCATACTTTCAAAACTCGCTAAGTGAACGTAAGTATTTACGCTCTATTTTCTAGTCTATGATTGGTGGATTTTGCTTGAAAGGCCGTCAATGATTGGCTGATGAACTTACGATCTCTTAACTTTTTTTGGACCAGGGGCCGTACTTTCAAAATTCGCTAAGTAAACGTAAGTACTTACGCTCTATTTTCTTGTCTATGATTGGTGGATTTTGCTTGAAAGGCCGTCAATGATTGGCTGATGAACTTACGATCTCTTAACTTTTTTGAGAGTATAGGCACAGGGCGACAGCTTGCGTTCCGTTGTTGAAAAGTGCAAACTCACAGGCTCCGGCTCGACAGGAAACACGTTAGAATTTAATTGAAAAGAGGTTCAGTAAAAGAAAGCACAGATTTAAGTTATGCTTCAGAAAAATTCACTAAATTTGCCGTCTCCATAACCAATCTATGATTGTAATAATTGTCTTTTCAACATTTTCTGTTGAAGAAGAATTTTCATCTCTCGTTATGAAACCAAATAGATTGATTAATTATTATCACTTTACCACTTTGAATGCCGTGTTTACATTTAAGAAAATTATTACTCCGTTCCCATTAATTATAGGTTATTATATCCCATAAATAGACACTATAGTCGAAACCGGAGCTTTATAGCTGGACCATGATGCCCCCAACCGGTTTTAGGCTCCGCAACCTGCGCTTCAAGACTCACGCCACGCACATTTTTTTTGTAACGAGGGTCTTGATACATACCATACCATACCTCGACCATACCATACCTCGACCATACCATACCTCTTGGTATGGCTGCAGTGGCTGCTGGGTGGGTGAACACATCATCAGCATGGCGGTGCCCCTAGGAAATATGCGAAAATAGCAAGGGGTGGCACAGGGTTGCCAGCAAAGTGAAGGGGAAACACAAACAATAGAAAAAGGCGAAACGGCGTTTTCATATAGTAATAATAGCGGTTTCAGCGTTTATTAGGCCGTAGGCATGTCGCCGATTCTTAACATCGCAGAACATCCACAGCTTGTTGCGGTCTCGAACTCGCAACTCACTGCTACAATTCTGCTGCGCTTAACCGCCCGGCCTCCTCGCCGATTCTGACCAGAAACTGGCGCACAGAGCTGGGATCGAACCCGCGCCTCGCTGCGCCAATCCTGGTACTCTGAACTTTAACCACTTGGCCCCTGCCAAATATAATTTGCTTTGTCGGGTGATTACATGTTTCTCATTGGTTGGAGGTCATTGTGATAAGCGAGTAATCAGTGCATCGAAAGGTCATTAGGTAAACGGGGCATGCTCTAAACTCTAAAGTATCTTATTTATTACATAATATTCATACCAGAATTTAAAATCGCCATTATGCATCGCTTATTTATACAACTGTCGGGAGGTTGAGTACCAGGATGAGTTGTCGACTCGGTAAAATTGTTGCGAGTTTTGGGATGGTGTCGAAAAGATAATACCTCAAGAATGTGGTGAAATAGAGAAAAAATATAACTCAGTACTCACTGCAGTGAGTGACTAGATAGCGCATTTTCTCGTCGACAAAAACTTGAGGTCACGGACGGACGGACAGACAGACG
>NW_025936911.1:0-537 GCF_000764305.2 Hyalella azteca | reverse complement strand
TTTAACTTCTACAAGACGTGCATAAAGACTGTTACAATTCAGCGACACCACAGACAAAGACATCAAATCCATATTTATGTTAGCTATTTCTGATTGTCTACGGATGTACGATACATCCATGAGACAACTACAAGTGCCGATCTACGAGCTCTCTCTTCCTCCAGCACAAAAACATGCCGCACTCCTGTCAAAGGGGTTTCGGATCTTCACATAAATACGCGTGAATCCTTTCCTGAGAATGTATTCAAACATTTCAAGTTGTATTTATTGATCTAATATATCGATTTTTGCATCTATTCAATCATGAACCGAATATATCACAGAAATTTACTGAGATTTTGTTAAATTAGTAAATCGATCCGCTATAATTTCCGGACTTCAGTACGCTCTACTAGGAGTGGTTGTTTACAGCGGAAGCTGTTGTAATTGTTCCCATTTGCTTATCAGCAGCCATGGTTGTGCCCTCTAGAGGTGTACTCCTCAATTGGAAACTCCGTCCTGAAGTCTCAGTTCTTGAGGCAGAGCTCTTTGCCATCC
>NW_025936910.1:48560-52454 GCF_000764305.2 Hyalella azteca | reverse complement strand
AATTTTATTTGAAAAAATTGTGAACGTCACCGGGAAAATTCCGCTACATTTTTGCGAATCGAAATTTTTTGTGGACTTCAAAAATATATACAAAATTATTTTTGAATTAACTATAAAGAATTGTTTCATATTGATGTATATTATTGAAAAGCATAAATTTGTACTCTGAACCTGTGTTAAGTTTGTGTTGCTCTGTGTATAAAGAAATTTGTGCGGTAAATGTTTGAAAAGTTTATTAATCTCGCTCAAAATATATTAGAATTGCTGATAATATATTAAATATATATAAAAAATTTATATATATTTGACTGTTGAAAAAATATATATATATCAGAATTTGTTAATAGTGAATAATAGTGTTATAACGAAAACTGGTGTTATAAGGCGTTATATATAACTGGTGTTATTGGTGTTATATATAACACCATGGCAGACGTTAACACCACAACCACACCACCAACTTCTGACACCACCACCACCACCACACCACTTGTTGGTTGGTGTGATGACAATGGTGGTGATGGTGAAGGTGGTGTAGGTGGAAGTAGTGGTGTTTGTGGTGGAAGTGGTGGTGTAGGTGGTGGTGGTGGTGGTGGTATTGGTGGTGGTGGTGGTGGTGGTGGTGTGGTTGGTGGTTTCGGAACCACCACACTTCACGTCAACGGTAGAACAACCTTCATGGTTAACTCCTTAACCACACCAAGTCTAGGTAAGCATGAGGTCAAGTCATAATTATAAATTATCCTTATAATTATTATTACAGAATCATAATAATAATAATCGATATTATCAGTTTTAATAAATTATTATAATATAAAGTTAATAATAAAATTTTAATAATAATAATAATTAAGCTTTAATTTATGAATATTTTTTGAAAATTACGTTTATTTTATTTATTGCGTAGCGTATTAATACTGCTTTTGATATAGGGTAATTGCCTATTTATTTTGTTGCCCTGAAAATGCTTCCTTACCCTCAAAATTCTCCCTAATTTTTGTTCTGTTCCCTAAAAAAATCTCCCTAATTGGGTTCGTTTTGCCTGAAAATGCATTTTACCCTGAAAATTTCCCTATGTACGTTTTTTGCGTTAGAATTCCCTCGTTATCTTCAGAAAGTTCCCCAAATTTAACCGTTTTTGCTCGGAAAATAATTCGGTTTCTGCGCGTCATTTAAAACGCGTTAGCTGAGCCCCCCTCCCNGCGAGAGCGACATTCGTGTAGCGAGAGCGAAATTCGTGATGCAGGAGTGACATTCGTGATGCAGGAGTGACATTCGTGAAACGGGAGTGACATTCGTGAAGCGGGAGCGACATTCGTGAAGCGGGAGCGACATTCGTGATGCGGGAGCGACATTCGTGCAGCGGGAGCGACATTCGTGCAGCGAGAGCGACATTCGTGTAGCGAGAGCGAAATTCGTGATGCAGGAGTGACATTCGTGAAGTGGGAGCGACATTCGTGAAGTGGGAGCGACATTCGTGCAGCGAGAGCGACAGTCGTGAAGCGAGAGTGATATTCGTGAAGCGAGAGTGACAATCGTGAAGCGAGAGCGACATTCGTGAAGCGGGAGCGACATTCGTGAAGCAAGAGTGACATTCGTGAAGCGGGAGCGACATTCGTGAAGCGGGAGCGACATTCGTGAAGCGGGAGCGACATTCGTGCAGCGAGAGCGACATCCGTGAAGCGGGAGCGACATTCGTGTAGCGGGAGCGACATTCGTGCAGCGAGAGCGACATTCGTGCAGCGAGAGCGACATTCGTGTAGCTAGAGCGACATTCGTGAAGCGAAAGTGACATTCGTGAAGCGAGAGTGACAATCGTGAAGCGAGAGCGACATTCGTGCAGCGGGAGCGTCATTCGTGAAGCGAGAGCGAAATTCGTGCAGCAAGAGCGACATTCGTGATGCGGGAGCGACATTCGTGAAGCGAGAGCGACATTCGTGAAGCGCAAGCGACATTCGTGAAAAAGGAGTGCGTTTAATCGATCGCATTATTCCTCGTATTGATTACCATGGCGGACAATGGATCGAGGAGTGGAACACAAACACAGGGAATAAAAGCTGACATTACCGTACTGCCCTGGCGAACATACGATCATTATCGTCTTTATCTCGTGTCAACGATTGAATTGACGAAATGCTCATGTTTATGGCCTCAATATTGGCATCTAGGCTAACTATTTGATTGGCGAACAACTGATCAGCTCCACATATAAAAATTTTTCTGATCGAATTGGCGAAAAATTAATATATTGATGTGATTATGAACCCGTAAATTATACCATATAGTTTTCGAATATCTGATCGAATATTTGGGTAGCAAATTTGTAGGCGGACAACTGATCTGGTTTATTTAGTTATCCTGAATGATCAAGAGATGAAACAAATTTTTAATTGATTTAATCTTATTCTTATCATATCTGAATGCGTCTTGTCATGACGAACATTTGATCGAATTCTTGATGTCGGAACTTTTCAGTGCTATACGTACAAGACTGGGTTATTTTAGTGCCATATATAAAGCCTGGGTAGGTTATTCTAGTGATATACATGCCTGAGTAGGTTATTTTAGCTCTATATATACACATGCCTGTGTAGGTTATTCTAGTGCCATTATATATACATGCCTGGGTAGGTTATATTAGTGCTATATATATATACATGCCTGGGTAGGTTATATTAGTGCTATATATATACATGCCTGGGTAGGTTATTCTAGTGCTATATATATACATGCCTGGGTAGGTTATATTAGTGCTATATATATACATGCCTGGGTAGGTTATTCTAGTGCTATACATGCCTGAGTAGGTTATTTTATTGCTATATATACATGCCTGGATAGGTTATTTTAGTGCTATATATACATGCCTGAGTAGGTTATTTTAGTGCTATATATACATGCCTGAGTAGGTTATTTTAGTGCTATATATACATGCCTGAGTAGGTTATTTTATTGCTATATATACATGCCTGGGTAGGTTATATTAGTGCTATATATACATGCCTGGGTAGGTTATATTAGTGCTATAATATATACATGCCTGGGTAGGTCATATTAGTGCTATACATGCCTGAGTAGGTTATCCTAGTGCTATAATATATACATGCCAGGGTAGGTTATATTAGTGCTATACATGCCTGAGTAGGTTATTGTATTGTCATCATCCGGTATTTATATATATTTAAGTAAAGGTAATCCCCCCTTAATACCTAAACGCCCCTCCCCCTACGCACCTTACCCTCTCCCTCCCTCCATACCTAACCCCCTAATTGGAGTGCCCATTAAATCGTGCGTTAATTAACTGCTTAACATGATTGGTTTGCAAGAAAATTAGTTTATTGCTGTATAAATTGTGTCCATTAGTCGTATTAATTAAATAATTAACTAAACCTAATCAAATGTTGCTCTTCAATATGGAACGAACGATGGAAACTTCGTGAACTTCGTCGAAATTTAAACGAAGATTTAACTTAATTATTATTAATTATTATTTCAATTAATTATTATTAAATACTATTTCAAATAATTATTTATTATCGTATAAACTTCATGTATATTAGAACGAGTATATATATATATACGTTTGAAAAGCTTTTCGTGAAATCTACGGATATTAGAACAGATATTTCAATTACTTGTTGTAAAATCAACGGAGTTTACAACGAAAATATGAATTGTATACTTTTTGTATATATAATTCTATATTATTTTGTATAATACCGTATATTATTTATTCACAAAATTTTTCAATAATAAGAAGATATTTATTGGAAGATCCTACATGAAATTAATATTCATTATTGTTTCTTGTCTGTCACTAGTGGCCTTGTCTGTCACTAGTGGCCTTGTCTGTCACTAGTGGCCTTGTCTGTCACTAGTGGCCTTGTCTGTCAC
>NW_025936910.1:41695-47738 GCF_000764305.2 Hyalella azteca | reverse complement strand
GCTCACTTTCTCTCGCTCGTTTTCTCTCGTTCGCGTCCACTCACTCGCTTTCTCTCACACACTTTCTCTCGCTCGCTTTCTCTCTTTCGCTGTCTCTCGCTCACTTTCTCTCGCTCACTTTCTCTCGCTCACTTTCTCTCGCTCACTTTCTCTCGCTCACTTTTTTCGCTCACTTCCACTCGCTCACTTTCTCTCGCTCACTTCCACTCGCTCACTTTCTCTCGCTCACTTTCTCTCGCTCACTTTCTCTCGCTCTCTTTCTCTCGCTCACTTTCTCTCGCTCTCTTTCTCTCTCTCACTTTCTCTCACTCACTTTCACGCATGTTTCGGACGCTGTTCAGGCGCGCGTGTTCAAGAGGCCATAGGCCTCACCAAGAGCCTCTTCTGAGCCTCTCCTGAACCCCTCCTGAGCCCCTCTCGAACCCCTCTTAGGCGCCGAACCCCTTGAGGGTTTCCCTCTGGATCCGCTGCCCTTGAATGTATCTTAAATGTAATCCAATTAAATGGTATATATTTATATTATATTATATTATATATATTATATTATATCATGTTATATTATATAAATATTATATTTATCCTGATCGTAATGAGGTATTATCTTTGTACCATCATATAGAAACAAGTGCTCTCTAGTAACATTTAGTACTAGACAACTAGGATAATCTTTTTATTACATATAATTAATCTTAATTAATTATTCCAATATTCTTTTCTAGTATTATCAATTTTGATTAATATAATCATTAAAACAATAAATAATTTTTTAATAAAGCGAAATGTTGGGCTCAAAACATGAATATTTACCTATATGTTTCTTGTTGATTTTATTAAGAAAGAATTAGGATATTTAATTATTAATTAGTTATTTTGTTGACAATTTACATGATGTTAGTTTCTGCTCGACCATTTAACCTAGAAAACTATTTTCACGGAGCTTTAGACCTCGTATGTTTCCTGGTTTCTTTTTACAAGTATTCTATATATACAAAATTTCCCCTCACAAATTCTATTAAACATTTTGTGAGTCACAATTTCCCTCACAGAATTTTTAAAACATTTTGTGAGGGCAGTTTCACCTCACAAATTAAGCGCTCGCGTCCAGTCCGTCTTGATCTCCTGGATCCTTGATTGCTTTCCCTGGACCCAGCAGCCCAGAGGATAACTGCCCAGCTGTCCAGAGGATAACTGCCCAGCAGTCCAGAGGATAACTGCCCAGCAGCCCAGAGGATAACTGCCCAGCAGTCCAGAGGATAACTGCCCAGCAGCCCAGAGGATAACTGCCCAGCAGCCCAGAGGATAACTGCCCAGCAGCCCAGAGGATAACTGCCCAGCAGCCCAGAGGATAACTGCCCAGCAGCCCAGAGGATAACTGCCCAGCAGCCCAGAGGATAACTGCCCAGCAGCCCAGAGGATAACTGCCCAGCAGCCCAGAGGATAACTGCCCAGCAGCCCAGAGGATAACTGCCCAGCAGCCCAGAGGATAACTGCCCAGCAGCCCAGAGGATAACTGCCCAGCAGCCCAGAGGATAACTGCCCAGCAGCCCAGAGGATAACTGCCCAGCAGCCCAGAGGATAACTGCCCAGCAGCCCAGAGGATAACTGCCCAGCAGCCCAGAGGATAACTGCCCAGCAGCCCAGAGGATAACTGCCCAGCAGCCCAGAGGATAACTGCCCAGCAGCCCAGAGGATAACTGCCCAGCAGCCCAGAGGATAACTGCCCAGCAGCCCAGAGGATAACTGCCCAGCAGCCCAGAGGATAACTGCCCAGCAGCCCAGAGGATAACTGCCCAGCAGCCCAGAGGATAACTGCCCAGCAGCCCAGAGGATAACTGCCCAGCAGTCCAGAGGATAACTGCCCAGCAGCCCAGAGGATAACTGCCCAGCAGTCCAGAGGATAACTGCCCAGCAGTCCAGAGGATAACTGCCCAGCAGCCCAGAGGATAACTGCCCAGCAGTCCAGAGGATAACTGCCCAGCAGCCCAGAGGATAACTGGCCAGCAGCCCAGAGGATATCTTATATATTTATATAGATATATATATTTTTTATATTCTGTTATATCATTAAACCTACACGCTCGCGAAGATATAGGTTTATTATATATCTTATATTCAGGATAAATAAACATTATCAATGTCCATATATTGTATTATCAAACCGAACTTAAACTGTAAACCTATATATTAATATCATCATCATTATCATTTTATTTTTATTATTAAAATTATTATTATTATTTTTTAATATTACAAATATTAATATCATTAATAATAGATTATATATTAATTTATTATTTTATTCTAGACTATTGCACCTAAATAGATATTGACGTGTAGCCTACGGGCGCCATGCATCGTCATGCCGTCTCAGGCGCGAGCGATAACTGCTGATAAGATAACGGGGCCTGCTGCTAGTGTCTGCTAGTGTCGTCCAGTCCTAGTTGTGTTGGTGCTAGTGGTGCTGCTAGTGTCTGCTAGTGTCGTCCAGTCTTAATTGTATTGCTGCTAGTGTCTGCTAGTGTCGTCCAGTCCTAGTTGTGTTGGTGCTAGTGGTCCTGCTAGTGTCTGCTAGTGTCGTCCAGTCTTGATTGTATTGCTGCTAGTGTCTGCTAGTGTCGTCCAGTCTTGATTGTATTGCTGCTAGTGTCTGCTAGTGTCGTCCAGTCCTAGTTGTGTTGGTGCTAGTGGTGCTGCTAGTGTCTGCTGGTATATACCGTCCAGTCCTAGTTTTGTCGGTGCTAGTGCTGGAGTTGCTAGTGTTAGTGTTCTTAATAGTGTCAGCTACTGGTGCTGCTAGTGTGGCTATTAGTGTTGCTGGTGTTGCGGCTAGTGCCTGGTAGTGTTTCTGGTGCTAGTGTTGGTGTTGGTGGTTCTGCTGGTGCTGGTGATAGTGCTGGTAGTGATTTCTGGTGCTAATGAAAATGTTCCTGAATATGGCCCATTCGATTTGGAGTTGATAGTGAGTTGGAAGTTCGGTTCTTTCTTGCTGTGACATTATGAACCGGGACCCTTGAACCGTGGGACACTGAACCCCGACACAGTTGTACCTGGGCCTTTGAACCGTGGGGCTCTGAACCCCGACACAGTTGTACCGGGACCCGTGAACCGTGGGACACTGAACCCCGACACAGTTGTACCGACACCCGTGAACCGTGCGACACTGAACCCCGACACAGTTGTACCTGGGCCCTTGAACCGTGGGACACTGAACCCCGACACAGTTGTACCTGGGCCCTTGAACCGTGGGACACTTTGAAACGTGGGGCACTGAACCCCAACACAGTTGTACCGGGACATTTGAACCGTGGGACACTGAACCCCGACACAGTTGTACCGGGACCCTTGAACCGTGGGACACTGAACCCCGACACAGTTGTACCGGGGCCCGTGAATCGTGGGACCCTGAACCCCGACACAGTTGTACCGGGACTCTTGAACCGTGGGGCTCTGAATCCCGACGCAGTTGTACAGGGACCCCTGAACCGCGGGGCTCTGAACCCCGACACAGTTGTACCGGGACCCTTGAACCCTGGGACTCTGAACCCCGACACAGTTGTACCGGGACCCTTGAACCGTGGGACACTGAACCCCGACATAGTTGTACCGGAGCCCTTGAACCCTGGACACTGAACCCCGCCATCAATCCTGGTCCTCTTGAATCCCTCGAACCTCCGAACCAATGAAACTTCCGGTGCATGTGAACCCTTGAACAACATTTAAACAATGGCGGACGGTGACAGGATTTGGTCGCTGTTCGGTTCATCGGGGACCACTTTTGGTGACCCGCGGGACGGTCTCGGTCCTGCGGGAACTTCTCACGGGGACTCACGGGTCGGTCCCGCTTGCGAAATCGGACTCCCAGGACCTTACACTCCCCGGTCCCGGTCCCCGGGAACCGGCGGGGGTATCTACACCCCCGTGACCCCGGGTCCCGAGGGACCCGTTGGGGCGTCTTATTTCCCCGTGGGGTCGCCGACCCCTCGCGGAGGCCGCTGGACCCGCATGCGTGCCGCCCTCGGTGGGGGGATTTTCGACGCGGGGGTTCGAAAATTTCCGGAAAATGAAAATTGGACTGAAAAAAATATTGAGAACAGCAATCCTGGGGGGGATAACAATGTCGGGGGTTCAGCAGGACCCCCGTCAGCTGCGGGAGGGTTAGACCCCTTCAAGGGGTTGCCCCTGGGGATGGGCGTTATAGGGGGCGGCAGCGTCGCGGAGGCCGTTGCTGCGACCGCGGGTGATTGAATGTCTTCACTGTTATCTTATTGTTATCTTATTATATTATTGTTATCTTATTGTTATCACTAATTTTATCTTATTGTTATTGCTGTTACGTTTTTTTATCATAATTGTTATCTTGTTATCGTTATTATCACTGTTGCGGTTATTGTTATTTATATTGTTATCACTGTTACGGTTATTGTTATCATTATTGTTATCACTGCCGTTATCGTAATTGTAGCCATTTCACTATTGTTAATTATAACACAATAATAATATTAATATATTCAAAGTAGAATGTAACAATAATTTTTGCATTTTTCTACTATTTATCTACTTATGTGACCTGTTTTATTTTAAATTTATTTATGTTTAAAATTTATAAACTTTTAAAAATAAAATTTAAATTTATGTTTTTTTTAGTTAAAGTGGTTATCTACTCGAATTTATCTACTCTGAGTAACTCAATCTACTTTGATCTACTTTCCAGACGGTGGGGACGAGCGCCCCATCATGGTAGACATGAACGAGTCTGGGTACGAGCGCAACCTCTACCTCTACTCGGTGAGTCATCTACCCGTCTACCTTCAAAAACCCGTCTACCTGCATTAAACACGTCTACCTGTCTACCTGCATTAAACACGTCTACCTGCATTAAACACGTCTACCAGCATTAAACCCGTCTACCTGCATTAAACCCGTCTACCTGCATTAAACCTGTCTACTTCTCAATTATTTTCTACTTTATTCGACGGGATTGTTTTGTAATCTTAATAAATCTACTTTATCTACCTGTCGTCTAACTCATGCTACTAATTAACATGCATTTACTAGACTACTTCAACTTACCGGTTAAAAAATCTACCGTATTAAATGAGCTATGACCCATTTTCCCCTGCTCATCTACTCATATAAATTCAATTCTACCAAAGTATATAGTTCTACTCGAATGAAATCATTTGCCATCTACTCTCATCTACCAGTCTACACTCTACCTAATTAGTCTTGATTATTAAGCTAATAATAATCTATTTATTGTGTTGTAATCTATTTATATACAACAAATAAAATTTTCTACCACTCGAAAAAATAATCTACTATTTGGATTAGTTTCCGATTTTCGATATTTTATCACACATTACCTAAAATCTACCCCTTCTATATATAATTCATCCTACCGCTCATATACTCTAATCTACCCTGATTTATATTCATCAATCTACCTCTCAACTACCCTGCTAAACACCATTCTACCTCTCATCTACCCTGCTATATATACACCATTTAATCTCTCATCTACCTTGTTATACATAATTCTATCTCTCATCTACCCTGTTTTATATATACACCATTCTATCTTTCATCTACCCTGCTATACATTATTCTACCTCTCATCTACCCTGATATACACCATTCTACCCCTCATCTACCCTGTTATTTACACACCAATCTACCTCTCATCTAACCTGCAATAATATACCTCATTCTACTTCAAATCTACCCTAATCTACCACAGGAGGAGCTGGCCGACCGTCCCCGCATGTCTACCATCATCAGCCAACTGGCGAACTACAACGTGGCCATCCCCACGGCCCAGGACCCCGACGCTAAACCCCCCCAGGTAACCCCCGGGTCCCCACGGCCCAGGACCTGTCTCTTATACACATCTAGATGTGTATAAGAGACAGGAGGATAACTGCCCAGCTGCCCAGAGGATAACTGCCCAGCTGTCCAGAGGATAACTGCCCAGCAGTCCAGAGGATAACTGCCCAGCAGCCCAGAGGATAACTGCCCAGCAGTCCAGAGGATAACTGCCCAGCAG
>NW_025936910.1:24026-41077 GCF_000764305.2 Hyalella azteca | reverse complement strand
CAGGTAACCCCCAGGACCCCGACGCTAAACCCCCAACCCCCACAACTTCCGCACTCATGATCATAAATGGGTCAATATTATCCAAATATTAACACACTTTCTTACCCACAGCTTATTTCTAAATTAAAGGGTTATCAGCCCGAAACCCCCAACCCTCCTAGAGGGGGCTTGGACCCCTCAGGGGAGGGGCGGGGGGCAGTAAATCCGAATTCATGGCTACAGCTTAAATATTCATGGAGAAAAATGTATTCAGTTTCCATGGCAACGCGAGGCTGGCGCTTAAATCCTGCCAGGCTGGCAGCCGGCAGATGAATGGGCCGCTGCCGGGCGTTAGTTTCATTAATTATTATAGTATTAGTGTAGTGTGATGTATTTCATTATATTGTAATATTAAATGATACGATATACTATAAATATAACATAACATTATATGATATAATAAAATATGATATTTTACGTAATATAATAATATAACATTATATATTATATAATATAATACAATATGACATAACATAATGTACCCTCAGGCATCAGCTGGGCACGGTCATGGGGGCATTAATAACATGGTATATAATATAACATAACGTAATATAACATAACATTACATTATATAACCTAATATAATACAATATAACATAATATAACATGTACCCACCCCCAGGCATCGGCGCGACTGGGCACGGTCATGGGCGTATTCCTGCCCTGCATCCAGAACATCTTCGGCGTGATCCTCTTCATCCGCATGCCCTGGATAGTGGGCACCGCTGGGGCCCTGAACGCCTTCATGCTGGTCTTCATGTGCTGCTGTACAGTGAGTCCCGGGCCACATGATGGGGACATGTGGGGCCCTCGTGGTGGACATGTGGGGCCCTCGTGGTTGGGTTATAGGGACTATGTTCAAGCCTTTAATTACGCCTCAGTTTATTTTTTAATCACTCCATCACCCCCAATAATCCCTCCCCCCTTTCTCCGATGTACCCAATAACCTTCCTCCAAATACTTCATTCTTCGCCCCATAATTTTTTTAACTCCTTCTCACCCCTCTTCATAAAAAATTACCCCCCATAACCCCCTACCTCGCCCCCTTAAACCTCTCCATTAAACCCCTCCTCCCCCCCATAAAAAATTACCCCCATAACCCCTCCAGGTAAGCCCTGGGTCCCTGGGGGTTACTCCGAGAACCCTCCTCCCCCATAAAAAATCGCTATTCCCTCTCATAAAAAAATTACCCCATAACCCCATACACCCCCCCTTAACCCCCCTACCCCTTATAACCCCTATAACCCCCCGTCCCCCGCAGACATTCCTGACGGGGGTCTCCATGTCAGCCATAGCCACCAACGGGGTGGTCCCGGCGGGCGGGTCCTACTTCATGGTGTCGCGGTCCCTGGGGCCCGAGTTCGGGGGGGCCGTGGGCCTCCTCTTCTACACCGGGACCACCGTGGCCGCCGCCATGTACATCATCGGGGCCATCGAGATACTTATAGTGAGTCTTGTTCATTATTGTCACTATTTGATGATGATAATGATGAATAAATGATGAATATGATAAGATAAGGGATACTGATATAAATAAATAAATGATAATAATAGAAATAAGTAGATAGCCATGTACATCATCGGGGCCATCGAGATACTCATAGTGAGTCTTGTTCATCATTGTCATCATTTGGATACTGATAGTGATGAATAAATGATGAATATGATGAAAATAAATGATACTGATATAAATAAATAATTAAATGATAATGATAAATAAATAAATACATGAAAATTATATAGATAAATAAATATGTGATAATAAATGAATGAATAAATAAATGATAATAGATATATGGTAATAAATGAGTGATAATAAATAAATAAATCATAATTGGCACGCCCCACGACAGGTCCAACTCTAGAGTACGTAATTATTTTAAGAAAATTTTTCCCGTATGTAACAGCCCCAGGCCACGCTGGGTCACCATACATACATTCTTGAATTTTTCCCCTTCTTTCCCGTCCCCCCTGATGCAGAACCTCCCCATACACCTCCCTCCGCAGACGTACAAAAATAATGTCTCCCTTCACCCGCAGACGTACAAAAATAATGTCTCCCCCTCCACCGCAGACGTACAAAAATAATGTCTCCCCTCCACCGCAGACGTACAAAAATAATGTCTCCCCCTCCACCGCAGACGTACAAAAATAATGTCTCCCCTCCACCGCAGACATACAAAAATAATGTCTCCCCTCCACCCGCAGACGTACATCGCCCCCGGCATGTCCATATTCGAAGACTTACACCTCTGCAGACCTACACCTCCCACCTATACTTCCCTCCACAGACCCTCCGCAGACCCGCATATACCTCCCTCCGATATACCTCCCTCCGCAGGCCCACAAAAAAAATGTCTCCTCCACCGCAGACCCACAAAAATAATGTCTCCCCCTCACCCGCAGACGTACATCGCCCTCCGCACACCCATAAAAATAATGTCTCCCCTCACCCGCAGACGTACATCGCCCCCGGCATGTCCATATTCGGGGACTTCACGAAGGACGTCAACATTATGTACAACAACTTCCGCGTGTTCGGCTCATGTCTCCTCGTGATCCTCGTGGTCATCGTCAGCATCGGCGTCGCCTTCGTCAGCAAGTTCGCCTCCGTGGCCCTCGCCTGCGTCATCGGCTCGATATTCTTCATCCTCGTCGGCATCTTCGTCAACATCAACGGCTCCGACGACCTCATGTGAGGCGGGATGTGTCGGGACATGTCGGGATGTGTTGGGGCGTGTCGGGATGTGTTGGGGCCTGTCGGGGGTCTGTCGGGATTTGTTGGTGCGTGTCGGGATGTGTTAGGACGTGTTGGGACGTGCTGGGGCCTGTCGAGGGTCTGTCGGGATGTGTTGGGGCGTGTCGGGGCGTGTCGGGATGTGTTGGGGCGTGTCGGGACGTGTCGGAATTTTTTGGGTCGTGTCGAGACGTCTTGGGGCCTGTCGGGGGTCTGTCGGGATGTGTTGGGGCGTGTCAGGATGTGGTGGGGCGTGTCGGGATGTGTTGGGGCGTATCGGGATGTGTTGGGGCGTGTCGGGATGTGTTGGGGCGTGACGGGACGTGTCGGGATGTGTCGGGGCGCGACGGAATGTGTTGGGGAGTGTCGGGACGTGATGGGGCGTGTCGGGATGTGTTGGGACGTGTTGGGGCGTGTCGGGATGTGTTGGGACGTGTCGGGATGTGTTGGGGCGTGTCGGGATGTGTCGGGGGTCTGTCGGGATGTGTTGGGGCGTGTTGGGATGTGGCGGGATGTGTTGAGATGTGGCGGGATGTGTTGAGATGTGGCGGGATGTGTTGGGGCGTGTCTGG
Source organism: Hyalella azteca (assembly GCF_000764305.2). Classification (NCBI taxonomy): domain Eukaryota; kingdom Metazoa; phylum Arthropoda; class Malacostraca; order Amphipoda; family Hyalellidae; genus Hyalella; species Hyalella azteca. The sequence goes on along the minus strand of NW_025936910.1, from coordinate 37,729 downwards.
ACGTGTTGGGGCGTGTCGGGATGTGTTGGGACGTGTTGGGATGTGTTGTGGCGTGTCGGGATGTGTTGTGGCGTGTCGGGATGTGTTGGGTAACCGTCCATTTGACAGAGCCTGCTTATACCCAACCGTCCATTTGACAGAGCCTGCTCACACCCAACCGTCCATTTGACAGAGCCTGCTCATACCCAACCGTCCATTTGACAGAGCCTGCTCATACCCAACCGTCCATTTGACAGACCCTGCTTATACCCAACCGTCCATTTGACAGAGCCTGCTCATACCCAACCGTCTATTTGACAGGCCCTGCTTCTATTTGACAGAGCCTGTTCATACCCTACCGTCTACCTGACAGGATGTGCACGCTGGGCCCCCGTCTGTTAGCTGAGCCCAAAGACGGCAACTGCAGCAAGGGCGTCGGTAACGCCCTCTGGAGGATGTACTGCGCCACAGGGGACGAGCCGGGGCAGTACTCCGAGAACATCACAGACTGCGACGAGTACTTCGTTGCTCACGACCTACAGCTGCGGCGCAGTATCCTGGGGCTGTCGTCTGGGGTCTTCATGGGTGAGTCTTGGGGTCTTGAGGGGTGAGCTGGGGTCCGTAGGGGACGAGCCGGGGCAGTACTCCGAGAACATCACAGACTGCGACGAGTACTTCGTTGCCCACGACCTACAGCTGCGCCGCAGTATCCTGGGGCTGTCGTCCGGGGTCTTTATGGGTGAGTCTTGTGGTCTTGGGGTCTTAAAAGGTCTTGGCGTCTTATGGGTCTCAGGGGTGTTGGGGTCCAATGGGGTCTTGGCGGCCTGTAGAGTCTCAGTGGTCTTGGCGTTTGGCGTCATGTGGGGTCTTGGGGTCCTGTGGGGTCTCAGGGGTACTGTAAGGTCTCAGGAGTCTTGGGGTCTTGGGTCTCAGGGGTTTTGTGGGTCTCAGGGGTTTTGGCGTCCTGTGGGGTCTCAGGGGTCTTGAGGGGTCTAGGACTTGTACTTGAGTTCAGTCGTAGTACAATGATTGCATGCAGAATGTTAATGGGTATCATCAGGATTCGTATAACCGATTACCGACAAACGATTACCACGGTACCTTCACGGTTACCCCGATTACCCATAGAGAACCTGGGCCCGAACTACATGCAGAATGCTAATGGGTATCATCACTATTTAATAACCGATTACCGACAAATATTACCACGATTACCTTCACGGTTACCCTGGATACCCGCAGAGAACCTGGGCCCGAACTACATGCAGAATATTAATAGGTATCATCAGGGCTTACATCAGGGTTTAATAACCGATTACCGCGATTACCCCTACGATTACCCCTACGGTTACCCGCAGAGAACCTGGGCTCGAACTACATGCAGAATGGTAACAGGTATCATCAGTATTTAATAACCGATTGCCGACAAACGATTACCACGATTACCCCCCGGTTACCCCTACGATTACCCCCACGATTACCTTCACGATTACCCCCTGGTTACCCGCAGAGAACCTGGGCCCGAACTACATGCAGAAGGGGCAGATCGTGGCGGACTCGGACCTACAGGAAGACTATGACCCACTTGGCCGACCCACTTACAACCAGGTCATCATCGACATCACCACCTCCTTCACCGTCCTCGTCGGCATCTTCTTCCCCTCCGTTACCGGTCAGTGGTAACTGTGGTAACTGGGGTTACTTAGTGGTAACTGGGGTTACTAGTTACCTGGGGTTACCAGGGAGTGGTTTTACAGAGTCAGTGGTATCTGGAGTTACTCAGTGGTAACTGGGGTTACCAGGGAGTGGGTACCGGTGGTTACCGGGGTTACTTAGTGGTATCTGGGGTTACCGGGGAGTGGTGTTACTAAGTGAGTGATACTCAGAGGTATCTGGGGTTACTCAGTGGTATCTGGGGTTACTAGTTAACTAGGGTTACCTTGTCAGTGGTGTCTGGGGAAACTAGACACTTACCATCTACATCCCCTTATCTACCACTCCCCTCTTATATTCTTATCTACCACTCCCCGTTATCTACCGTCTACCTTCCTTCCTATATACAGTATGTACGTGCCTCCTTCTATGTATCCCCCTTATCTATCCATTACCCATTATCTACCCCGCCTTATCTACCATCTACCTTCCTATTTATGTACCTCCTTCTATGTATCCCTCTTATCCATCCACTCTCATTATCTACCTCGCCTTATCTACCATCTACCCCGCCTTATCTACCATCTACCCCGCCTTATCTACCATCTACCCCCCTTATCTACCATCTAGCTTCCTTCCTATGTATGTACCTCCTTCTATTTATCCCCCTTATCTATCCACTCCCCATTATCTACCCCGCCATATCTACCATCTACACCCTTTTATCTACCATCTACCCTGCTTTATCTACCATCTACCATTATCCATCTACTCCTTATCTAATTCCCTTATCTACCACTCCCCATCTTCTCTCCACTGCCTTATCTACCCCCTTATCTACCCCGCCTCATCTACCATCTACACCCCATTCTCTACCATCGACCCCCCTCCGTATCTACCATCTACCCAGCTATTTTTGCACCCCTTCCTTTGTATTCCCTCCTCCTCTACACTCCCACCATCTACCCCCTCATCTACCATCTACCCCCTCATCTACCATCTACCCTCTTTTATCTACCCCGCCTTATCTACCATCTACCAGGCATCATGGCGGGCAGCAACAGGTCCGGGGATCTAGCGGACGCCCAGAAGAGCATCCCCGTGGGGACGCTGTGTGCCATCACCGTCACGTCTACCGTCTACTGCTCCTATCTACTCTTCTTTGCTGCCACCTACGACAGTCTACTCATCAGGGATAAGTGAGTGTCTACCGTCTACTGCTACTATCTACTCTTCTTCGCTGCCACCTACGACAGTCTACTCATAAGGGATAAGTGAGTGTCTACCGTCTACTGCTACTATCTACTCTTCTTTGCTGCCACCTACGACAGTCTACTCATCAGGGACAAGTAAGTCTACCGTCTACTGCTCCTATCTACTCTTCTTTGCTGCTACCTACGACAGTCTACTCATCAGGGACAAGTGAGTCTACCGTCTACCTCTCCTATCTACTTTTCGCGTGGCCCAACAAGTGTGTCATCCTGACCCATGTTAACGCCCCTGTCCTCCACCAGGTTCGGGAACAGCGTGGGCGGTCAGTTGGCCATCGCGTGGCCCAACAAATGGGTCATCCTGACCCATGTTAACGTCCCTGTCCTCCGCCAGGTTCGGGAACAGCGTGGGCGGTCAGTTGGCCATTGCGTCTATCGCGTGGCCCAACAAGTGGGTTATCCTGACTCATGTTAACGCCCCTGTCCTCCGCCAGGTTCGGGAACAGCGTGGGCGGTCAGTTGGCCATCGCGTGGCCCAACAAGTGGGTCATCCTGACCCATGTTAACGTCCCTGTCCTCCACCAGGTTCGGGAACAGCGTGGGCGGTCAGTTGGCCATCGCGTGGCCCAACAAATGGGTCATCCTGACCCACGTTAACGCCCCTGTCCTCCGTCAGGTTCGGGAACAGCGTGGGCGGCCAACTGGCCATCGCGTCCATCGCGTGGCCCAACAAGTGTGTCATCTTGACCCATGTTAACGCTCCTGTCCTCCACCAGGTTCGGGAACAGCGTGGGCGGTCAGTTGGCCATTGCGTCCATCGCGTGGCCCAACAAGTGGGTCATCCTGATAGGATCCCTGCTGTCCACCATCGGGGCGGGCATGCAGTCCCTCACGGGGGCGCCGCGCCTCCTGCAGGCCATCGCTAAGGACGGCATCATACCGGTGCTGGCGCCCTTTGCTAAGAGCACCGCACGCGGCGAGCCCTTTAGGGCCCTCATGTTCACTGCAAGTGGGTCCTTAAGAGGTCCTTAGGAGGTCCTTTAGGGCCCTCATGTTCACTGCAAGTGGGTCCTTGAGTGGTCCTTGAGAGGTCCTTTAGGGCCCTCATGTTCACTGCAAGTGGGTCCTTGAGTGGTCCTTAAGAGGTCCTTTAGGGCCCTCATGTTCACTGCAAGTGGGTNGCCCCACATACAACATGCCCCACATACAACATGCCCCACATACAACATGCCCCACATACAACATGCCCCACATACAACATGCCCCACATACAACATGCCCCACATACAACATGCCCCACATACAACATGCCCCACATACAACATGCCCCACATACAACATGCCCCACATACAACATGCCCCACATACAACATGCCCCACATACAACATGCCCCACATACAACATGCCCCACATACAACATGCCCCACATACAACATGCCCCACATACAACATGCCCCACATACAACATGCCCCACATACAACATGCCCCACATACAACATGCCCCACATACAACATGCCCCACATACAACATGCCCCACATACAACATGCCCCACATACAACATGCCCCACATACAACATGCCCCACATACAACATGCCCCACATACAACATGCCCCACATACAACATGCCCCACATACAACATGCCCCACATACAACATGCCCCACATACAACATGCCCCACATACAACATGCCCCACATACAACATGCCCCACATACAACATGCCCCACATACAACATGCCCCATGTTGCAGTGATCTGCTTCATCGCCATCATGCCCCACATACAACATGCCCCACATACAACATGCCCCACATGTAACATGCCCCACATATGACCCACATACAACATGCCCCACATACAACATACCCCACATACAACATGCCCCACATACAACATGCCCCACATGTAACATGACCCACATACAACATGCCCCACATACAACATGCCCCACATACAACATGACCCACATACAACATACCCCACATACAACATGCCCCACATACAACATACCCCATGTTGCAGTGATCTGTTTCATCGCCATCCTGATCGGCAACATCGACAACATCAACCCGCTGCTGTCGATGTTCCACATGTACCATGACTCACATACAACATGCCCCATATTTGACCCACTTTAAACATGCCCCATGCCCCACATACAACATGCCGCATGTTGCAGTGATATGTTTCATCGCCATCCTGATCGGCAACATCGACAACATCAACCCGCTGCTGTCGATGTTCTTCCTCATGTGCTACGGCTTCGTCAACCTCGCCTGTGCCCTCCAGACCCTACTGCGTACCCCCAACTGGCGCCCCCGCTTCAAGTACTACCACTGGTACGTGAGTGGGTCACGTTACCCACTTTCTCGAGGGGAAACACGACCCACTTTCACAAGAAAGTGGGTACCTTAACATTTTTTTGACAGAATGTGACTCACTTTTCGATAAAGTATGTCGCAAGGGTCTCCCTTCTTGAGAAAGTGGGTACGTAAGACACACTTCTTGAGAAAATGGGTACGTAAGACACACTTGAGAAAGTGGGTACGTAAGACACACTTCTTCAGAAAGTGGGTACGTAAGACACACTTCTTCAGAAAGTGGGTACGTAAGACACACTTCTTGAGAAAGTGGGTACGTAAGACTCACTTCTTAGGAAAGTGGGTACATAAGACACACTTCTTGAGAAAGTGGATACATAAGACTCACTTCTTGGGAAAGTGGGTCACATGACTCATTTCTTCAATAAGTGGGTAATGATAGTTAACTAAATTGTTCTAATTAACCTGTTCCTCCCTACAGGTCGCTGTCGTTCATAGGGCTGTCCCTATGTATCACCTGTTCTAATTAACCTGTCCCTCTCTACAGGTCGCTGTCGTTCATAGGGCTGTCCCTATGTATCACCTGTTCTAATTAACCTGTTCTAATTACCCTGTCCCCCGCTACAGGTCGCTGTCGTTCATAGGGCTGTNGGGGGACGGCATCAGGGGGTTAGCCCTCTCAGCGGCCCGCTACTCTCTACTGCGTCTGGAGGAGGGTGAGTGGGGCGAGTGGGGTGAGTGGGGGGACGGCATCAGGGGGTTAGCCCTCTCAGCGGCCCGCTACTCTCTACTGCGTCTGGAGGAGGGTGAGTGGGGCGAGTGGGGTGTGTGGGTGAGTGGGGTGTGTGAGGCGAGTGGGGTGTGTGGGGTGAGAGGGGCGAATGGGGTGAGTGGGGGCGACCGGGATGAGTGGGGCGAGTGGAGCGAGTGGGTCGAATGGAGCGAGTGGGATGGGTGGACTAGAGTATGAGCCCCTAATACACAGCTGAGAGTAACACAAAACGGACAGCAAATGGTACGGGAACTAGCGCACCGAGATGCCAACAACCAGCCGCAGAGACTAGGGGTTCTAGCCCTAATACACTGACAAGAATCACAAAAACGGACAGCAAATGGTACGGGAACTAGCCGCACTAAGATGCCAACGACCAGCCGCAGTGACTAGGGGTTCTAGCCCTAATACACTGCAACGAATCAAAAAACGGACAGCAAATGGTACGGGAACTAGCCACACCGATATGCTAACAACCAGCCGCAGAGACTAGGGGTACTAGCCCTAATACACTGCAAAGAATCACACAAATGGATAGCAAATGGTACGGGAACTAGCGCACCGAGATTCCAACAACCAGCCACAGAGACTAGGGTTACTAGCCCTAACACTCTGCAAAGTTCCGATTACTCTCGAGCGTGGAAGGTATTAACTCACACGACACGGGAGGCGCGAACGGTACTGCTGAAAAGATACCAGAAGGCTGATAAATATCCTCGAGTGCAGAGGTTATTAGCCCCCACAACACGAGAAGTGTTAATCTTGTATAAAAACTTAGGACCGACTTTAGTTAGTGTAATTACATAGTGCTCTGTACTGGAACTAGCCGTCCCAGGGGCCATACTTTCAAAATTCGCTAAGTGAACGTAAGTACTTACGCTCTATTTTCTTGTCTAAGATTGGTGGATTTTGCTTGAAAGGCCGTCAATGATTGGCTGATGAACTTACGATCTCTTGACTTTTTTGAAAGTATAGGCCCAGAGCGATACCAGCAACTGGAACTAACCAAGAACTCCACCTGAGCCGTTATTAGTCCGTTAGTGGAACTGTTTGCGAGTTATGTCCAGAACTACGGTGAGGTTTTATCTTGGAAGCCCAGTACACTTTCAAAAAAAGTTAAGAGATCCTATGTTCATCCGCCAATCATTGACGGCCTTTCAAGCAAAATCCACCAATCATAGACAAGAAAATAGAGCGTAAGTACTTACGTTCACTTAGCCATTTTTGAAAGCATGGCCCCAGATATTTTTCTCCCTGAATTCGAGTCGAAACATATGCACCCTAGCCCAGTACCACTGAGCACACACAACTTTCCCGCGAGGGGTAACTCAGCTAAAACGAGCTTACCTCAACACCCCGTTTACAATGTACAAGAAATGGGCTAATAATATGCTAAAAATAAATAATATAGTATATTACAATAAAATAGAATAATAATATAATTCTTTGGTCACATAAAGATAAGTGAAAGTTGATATAAGATAGAATAACTGTCTAGGATAACTAACGCGCGAGCGGTGAGTCGATACCAGTTCGTCAATAGCCTAGACAAATGAACATTGATTAAAAGCATTATCACATACAATGAGAAGCATTATAAGTAGGAATTTAAAAGCAAAAACAATACCACAAAAATTCAACATATCTTTATAAGAGAAAACGTTTCGGAGTCCAGCTCCATCGTCAGTTCACAAAATTCAGTCCAGAAGAAGTTCAGATCCAGAAACACAAATACAATCAATTAGTAGAGCAAAAGGCACTGTTAGGTTTTAAAACGTTAGCTTTTAAAGCATTATCACCTAATAAAATCATATTAATAAAGAGTTTAACCTTTTGATAACATGACTACTAGCTATAATCGACTTCGTATAGAACATCTACCTCTAAGATGTCTAGCTTTCCTTACGCAAGATAACGGCCTAGCCGTCTTTACTTTAACGATGGTATCGAAGATTGACAGCACTTAAATCATTACGATTATACATTACGATTACGGTTATCATTACGATTACGATTATCATTACGATTATATTTACGATAATTAATTACGATTATACAGTAAATCATTATGATTATATATTACGATTACGGTTATCATTACGATTACGATTTTCATCACGACCATATTTACGATAATTACGATTATACAGTAAATCATTATGATTATATATTACGATTACGGTTATCATTACGATTACGATTTCCTGTCCCCCAGGACCCCCCCACACCAAGAACTGGCGTCCCCAGATCCTACTCCTTATTAAGCTCAGCAAGGACTTGGTCCCGAAGTACAAGAAGCTGTTCACGTTCGCGTCCCAACTTAAGGCCGGTAAAGGACTTACCATCGCCGTGGCGGTCCTTGAAGGGGACTTTACCAAGTCCTATGGCGAGGCCCAGGCCGCCAAGAACTCCTTGAGGAAGGCCATGGACGAGGAGAGACTTAAGGGCTTCGTGGACGCCTTGGTTGCCAGCAACGTGTCCGACGGCATCAACCATGTGTGCGTTAAGGGGTTAAGGGCTGGTGTTGAGGGGTTAAGGGCTGGGGTTAAGGGGTTAAGGGCCTTAGTCGTAAGCAACGGGTCCGATGGCATCAACCATGTGTGCGTTAAAGGGTTAAGGGCTGCGGTTAAGGGGGTTAAAGAGTAGTTAAGGGCTGGGGTTAAGAGGGTTAAGGGCGGTTAAAGAGTAGTTAAGGGCTGGGTTTAAGAGGGTTAAGGGCAGTCGCTAGCAACGTGTCGGACGGCATCAACCATATGTGGGTTAAAGGGGTTTAAAGACGGTTATGGGTTTAAGGGTTTGGGTTAGAAGCAGTATTAAGGAGTAGCTTAAGCGGGGTAAGAGGCGGGGTTAAAGGCCTTGGTCGCCAGCAACATGTCGGTGAGCATTAACCCTGTATGGTTTGAGAGGGGTTATTTGTGGGTTAAGGCGGGTTATGGGTTTAAGAGGTGGGGTTAAATTGACAGAAAGAGAGGGAGGATGGAGACAACTCCTTTCTTTTCATGGGAAGATTAGGGGTTATTCGCACATAATCTAACCCATTTAACCCCGTCATTTAACCCCCTCACTTAACCCCCTCATTTAACCCCCCCCAGGATCCAGACGTGTGGGCTGGGGGGATGAAGCCCCCCATTTAACCCCCTGATTTAACCCCCCCAGGATCCAGACGTGCGGGCTGGGGGGCATGAAGCCCAACACTTAACCCCACATTTAACCCCCCAGGATCCAGACGTGTGGGCTGGGGGGCATGAAGCCCAACACTGTTAACCCCCCTTTNTAGTGGCAGCCAGTAGCTAGTGGCCGCCAGTAACTACTGGCCAGAAGGTGATTAGTGGCAGCCAGTAGCTAGTGGCCGCCAGTAACTACTGGCCAGAAGGTGATTAGTGGCAGCCAGTAGCTAGTGGCCGCCAGTAACTACTGGCCAGAAGGTGATTAGTGGCAGCCAGTAGCTAGTGGCCGCCAGTAACTAGTGGCCAGAAGGTGATTAGTGGCAGCCAGTAGCTAGTGGCCGCCAGTAGCTACTGGCCAGAAGGTGATTAGTGGCAGCCAGCAGCTACTGGCCGCCACTAGCTAGTGGGGGCCGCGCATAAATCGGCCGCTAATATCAGCTTCGGCCGCGCCTGAAGGGCAGCTTGCTAGCTCGGTATATATATATGACTCCTCTCGGCCAACCCTTGTCATACTCTCATAATACACTTGTGATCGTAATACACTTGTGATCGTAATACACTTGTGATCGTAATACACTTGTGATCGTAATACACTTGTGATTTCTCTTAACTTTTTTTGAAAGTATGGGCCCTGGGCGGCGCCTGATGCAGAGTTGCGCCCGCATTGAAATTTTGTTAGGATAGTGGTTGCCACTGCGCATGTTTCCGGCACTAATACAAGTAACCCACTAACAATATCCTCCACTAACTAGTGGCCGTAACTAGTGACCGTCACTACTCAGGTCGCGGGCACTAACAATATGCTCCACTAACTAGTGACCGTAACTAGTGACCGTCACTAATACAAGTAACTCCTAAAAATACCCTCCACTAACTAGTGACCGTAACTAGTGACCATCACTAATACAAGTAACTCCTAAAAATATCCTCCACTAACTAGTGACCGTAACTAGTGACCGTCACTACTCAGGTCACGGGCACTAACAATACACTCCACTAACTAGTGACCGTAACTAGTGACCGTCACTATCCAGGTCGCGGGCACTAATACAAGTAACTACTAACATTATCCTCCACTAACTAGTGGCCGTAACTAGTGACTGTCACTACTCAGGTCACGGGCACTAACAATATCCTCCACTAACTAGTGACCGTAACTAGTGACCGTCACTACTCAGGTCGCGGGCACTATCAATATCCTCCACTAACTAGTGGCCGTAACTAGTGACCGGCACTAATAGTACCTACTAACAATATCCTCCACTAACTAGTGGCCGTAACTAGTGACCGTCACTACTCAGGTCGCGGGAACTAATACAAGTAACTACCAACAATATCTTCCACTAACTAGTGACCGTAACTAGTGACCGTCACTACCCAGGTCGCGGGCACTAATACCAGTAACTACCAACAATACCCTCCACTAACTAGTGACCGTCACTACCCAGGTCACGGGCACTAATACATGCAAGTAACTACTAACATTATCCTCCACTAACTAGTGGCCGTAACTAGTGACCGTCACTACAGGTCGCGGGCACTAATACATGCAAGTAACTACTAAGAATACCCTCCACTAACTAGTGGCCGTAACTAGTGACCGTCACTACTCAGGTCGCGGGAACTAATACAAGTAACTACCAACAATATCTTCCACTAACTAGTGACCGTAACTAGTGACCGTCACTACCCAGGTCGCGGGCACTAATACCAGTAACTACCAACAATACCCTCCACTAACTAGTGACCGTCACTACCCAGGTCACGGGCACTAATACATGCAAGTAACTACTAACATTATCCTCCACTAACTAGTGGCCGTAACTAGTGACCGTCACTACAGGTCGCGGGCACTAATACATGCAAGTAACTACTAAGAATACCCTCCACTAACTAGTGGCCGTAACTAGTGACTGTCACTACCCAGGTCGCGGGCACTATCGACATCTGGTGGATCGTGCACGACGGCGGGCTGCTCATGCTGCTGCCCTTCCTGCTGCGCCAGCATAAGGTATTTCTTTTGTATATTTTTAACATTTTTATAATTAATTTATATTTATAAAATGTATAAATAATATATAATATTATTTATACATTTTTGTATAAATAATAATAAAATTTTGTATATTTAAAAATCAAACCTGTATATATGAAGAACTTCTGCCTAACTACACTAATATTAAAAATAAAATTAACATTTTTTATAATTAATAATTAATTAACCTATAAAATTACATGTGTTTAGCCCTTTGTATATTGTCTAAAATTAACCCATAAAATTACATGTGTTTAGCCCTTTGTATATTGTCTAAAATTAACCTATAAAATTACATGTGTTTAGCCCTTTGTATATTGTCTAAAATTTAGACAATTATTAAATTAATAATTAATTTGGAATTATATCTGGCCTTTAGAATTAAGTCATTATAAAATTTATGGATAATTTAAAATTAGGCCGTTAAAATTTATATATACTATCAAATTATGCACCGAAATATTATGTATCCTAGAAATACTTCTATTTAATTATGCATTCCTGTGATATTAAGATATGAAGAAACATACAATCAATCAATGAGTATGATCAATATGATTGATTGATTGATCAATATTTCTATAATTACTATGATTGATCAATATATGATTGATCTATAATTATTATTGATTGATTGATCAATATGATTGATTGATTGATCTATATTTCTATAATTATTATGATTGATCAATATATGATTGACCTATAATTATTATTGATTGATTGATCAATATGATTGATCAATATTTCTATAATTATTATGATTGATCAATATACGATTGATCTATAATTATTATTGATTAATATGATTGATCAATATATGATTGATCTATAATTATTATTGATTGATTGATCAATATTTCTATAATTATTAATTCAATGCAAGCAGCCACTGTAGCGCATGATAGGCGTCGAAGGTGGTGCATCAGCATGGCTATGACCGGTGCCCAAATTATTTCTCTATTGCATTTTTTTTTATTTTTCTCTATTGCCAAAATTTTTCTCTATTGTGGGAACTTACCGCCTTAAAGATTTATTTTAATTCTGTTTAATTAGTTTAAATCATTAATAATTATTGATTGAATAACTTGTAATGTGATTGGTGACGAAGGTGGTGCATCAGCGTGACCGTGGGCTGTGCCAATTTTTTAATTTTTATTAATTTTTAATAATAATTTAATTAATTTTGTAATTTTTAAAATAATTTCCAATGATAATTGAAACAATTATCGGTAACTGTTTTCCACTAATTACTAATCATTTAATTGAGACTAATTACTGACTAATCAATTAATTAATTTTGACTAATTGTGTGTTGATTAAGGTTTATGGTAGTTTTAAAACAAATTTCTAAATAATTAATTGTGACTAATTACTTAATTAATTGGGACTAATTACTGAAGGTTTAGAAGATTGTGACTAATTAATTAATTAATTAGGCCTAATTGTAATAAAGGTTTGGAAGTAATTAATTATGACTAATTACTTAATTAATTGAGACTAATTACTTAATTAATTAAGAATAATTAATTAATTAATTATGACTAATTAACTAATTAATTATGACTAATAATTTAGTTAATTGAGACTAATTACTTAATTAATTAAGAATAATTAATTAATTAATTATGACTAATTAATTAATTATTTGAGACTAATTAACCAATTAATTAAGCATAATTACCTAAGGTGTGGAAGAACTGCAAGCTGCGCATCTTCACGGTAGCGCAGCTGGAGGACAACAGCATCCAGATGAAGCAGGACCTGAAGACGTTCCTCTACCACCTCAGGATAGACGCTGACGTCGACGTCGTCGAGATGGTACGTTACTTTACCTTGTTTATTATACGTTATATTACGTTAGTTTACGTTTAAATTATCTCGATTACTAGAGGTTATTTTACGTTAGTTTACCTTGAAATTACGTCATTTATTGTATGTTAGTTTACGTTGAATTTGCGTCATTTGTTCAACGTTATTTTACGTTAGTTTACGTTGAATTTGCGTCATTTGTTCAACGTTATTTTACGTTAGTTTACGTTGAATTTACGTCATTTGTTCAACGTTATTTTTATTCAAAGATTTCAATTGAAGTGTTATTAAAAGAAACTTTGTGGCCTATTCTGATGCACTTTGTGCCTCTGCCTTTTGATGCACTTTTTTGAAGTCATTTCATTGTGGGTCATTCTGACCCAGTTTACACAGCGTATCAGTGCTACGCGGCTCTCTGCTCGACGCAGTGGGTATAAAAGTTTGTCTCTAATCCAATATGATCCATTTGTTTTTCTGTGTGTGTCCTTAGCTCCTTGCCATTTACCCACACTTTACCCTCGCTTACCCTCATAATTACCCTCATTCTATTACACATTTACCCTTTATCACACATTACCCCCACTTCATTTCACATATACCCTCACCCTATCCTCACATTTACCCTCACTCTACCCTCACTCTACCCTCACTCTACCCTCACATTTACCCTCAATCTACCCTCGCTCTACCCTCACATCTACCCTCACTTTACCCTCACTCTACCCTCACTCTACCCTCACTCTACCCTC
>NW_025936910.1:22393-23464 GCF_000764305.2 Hyalella azteca | reverse complement strand
AGTCATTCCATTGCAGGTTTAAAGTCATTCCATTGCAGGTTTAAAGTCATTCCATTGCAGGTTTAAAATCATTCCATTGCAGGTTTAAAGTCATTCCATTGCAGGTTTAAAGTCATTCCATTGCAGGTTTAAAGTCATTCCACCGCATGCATCTACCTTCAACTACTGTGCCTGGTCTATCTCTATCTTATCTACGGTATCTATCCTTCATCTACTGTATATTTTCATTCTACTTTATCTACCTCTATTTGCAGTATATACCTTATATAACCTATCTACATATATCTACTTTATCTACCTTATCTAGCTTATCTACGTCTATCGATTTTATCTACCTTATTTACCTCAATTTACCTCATCTACGTCTGTCGATCTTATCTACCTCTCTCTATTTTTTCTACCTCTCTACTTTATCTACCTCTGTCTATCTTATCTACTTCTATCTATCTTATCTACCTCTATCTACTTTATCTACCTCCATATACGTACCTCTGTCAATCTTACTACCTCATCTGCCTTTCTATATTATCTACCTTATCTACTATATTATCTACTTCTATCTACCTCTGTCGATCTTATCTACCTTATCTACCTCATCTACCCGTGCGGCAGGACGCCCTCACGATGGACGGCGACGATATACAGGACCAGCTGCCGCTGGTTTGTGTTTTCACACAATCTCTTGTATAGCCTGTGTAGAACCTGAATACCTGCCTGTATACCTGCTAGATACCGGTACATACCGGTTCTTACCGGTACATACCAGTTCTTACCGGTACATACCAGTTCTTACCGGTACATACCAGTTCTTACCGGTACATACCAGTTCTTACCAGTTCTTACCGGTACATGTCGGTTCTTACCGGTACATACCAGTTCTTACCGGTACATACCAGTTCTTACCAGTTCTTACCGGTACATGTCGGTTCTTACCGGTACATGCCGGTTCTTACCAGTTCTTACCGGTACATGTCGGTTCTTACCGGTACATGCCGGTTCTTACCAGTTCTTACCGGTACATGTCGGTTCTTACCGGTACATGCCGGTTCTTACCAGTTCTTACCGGTACAT